>NC_044906.1:53115496-53200096 GCF_001633185.2 Quercus lobata
GAAAGCTTTTCTAAGTTTTTTTTATCCAATTCTTCCTAATTGATGAAAAATTTGGTTCAAACATTGTCGAACACTTTGAAGGTGCAAATAATATAGGCTTCCAACATAATCTTTAATTAATAAACAAAAAAGCATGACACCATAAGAGAAAACATAAGATAACATATAGTGCATATACCTTAAGGTAAAACTTAAGGTTATATAATCTAAAATAATATAGAATATAGCATATTTGAACCACACAAAAAGTTAGCAAACTTACTACAATACTTGTAGTTATACTATATATTGTAAAGTACTACTCCATACAAAACAAAAGCAAAAAAAACTAATTCACAAAAAAGAGAAAAAGTAATAGCAAGCGTACCAAAGAAATTGAAGCTTAGGGTTTTCTCTCTTAGTGGAGACGGACAGAGGAGATTGTTTTATGGTTTTCAAAGATTTTGTCTCTTATCTATATATATATATATATAAAAGAGACTCCTGTTAGGACTCTCTCACTATTTAGTTTTAAAAATTAAAATTTTTTTAAATTAAAATGATGATGTGGAAAATTATGGGAGTTTTAAAGGTTTCAGTTTTATATATATATATATATATATATATAGATTAGGAGAAAGAGATTTTAGTTCGTTTATATTTTTGATAATTTAGAAGCCAATATATATATATATATATATATATATTTTGACTGCAGAAGCCAATATTTTTTAATTGGACAAAGTTTGTCTTGATACAGGTATAGAGTTCTAACTCATTAGGTGACTAATTATAAAATTATCCATATATATTATTTAAACAAGTTAGAGAACACGTTACTATTATTAAAATTATATGTAAATGATATTTTCAATTAGCTCAAAACATGTTTAAAACCTTTTTTTTTTTTTTTTTTTGTTTCATTCAAATTCTCTAATTTCTCTTCAGGCGGGAAAAAGCACTTTGTGTGGCGGGGCAAACTATAATATGACTGAAGCACCCTCGCATAAAATTCAGAAACGTTCTTGACAATTGAGGTAATATTCAAGGGTATTCTTGACCAAAAGCAACAAAAGAAGAAAAAGAAATAGATATAGGTTCAATTTCCCGCCAATTCAAAACCCTAAAATCGTTTATCCTTTCCAGTTAATCTCCGTCCTCATTTCCAAAATCGAAGCTTTGCGTTTCATCAATGGCGGAAGAAGAAAACGCATCAATGGCGGAAGAAGAAAACACGGAGGCAATCCAACCCGAACTCCCAATCGGAAGGGTCAAGAAGATCATGAAGCTCGACAATGACATCAACAAAGTGAACTCGGAAGCCCTTTTCCTCGTCACGTGCTCCGCCGAGCTCTTCCTCCAATTCCTGGCCGAGAAATCCGCAGAGATCACAACGGAGAGGAAGCGGAAGATCGTGAAGCTCGAACACATTCGAATCGCCGTCAAGAAGCACCAGCCGACGAGCGATTTCCTCCTCGACTCGCTTCCCATGCCATCTTCACAGCCTTCAGATCGTCCGGCCACCGATCAAAAGCGTTCTGGCTCAGTCTCCGAGAAACCGGTCCCGGCAGGCACACGGCGAATCGATCACATCTTTCATAAGTCGGCAAATGAAGCTCCGATTCTGATCGACAACGACGAGTCGTAGATTCTTTTCGATCGAGTACTTTCAATTATGAATGTTTGAATGTAACTTGCGCATTTTTCCTTTTTTAACTTTTTGTTTACGTTAAGGGAAAGATTAGTGAATTGAGAAATTTTGAGATGTGCCAAATCAAGGTTAATGAATTAATCCAATTATTGTAGTTTATGTATAAATCAAAAAGTAGAAAAGCTAATTGTGCGTAGTTGTGATGGTGAGGTTTGTTTTTCAAATTTAAAGAAAAGATTGTTGCAATTGGGAGGTTATAAATCCGGCGATTTATCAATGTACCTTTTATGTTTTGTAGGCCAAGCATTTACAACTAGCCGGAAAATGGGCATTCAAATTGCCAAAGATTGTGTGTAAGCTACCGATTTTATGTACACTTTCAAATAATGTGCAATTTGTGGGGTCTGCAAATTGTTGCACACAATCAATTATGGGAATTGAACATTTGTTATTTCATTGGTTGATTGCAATGTGTTTATAGCATATTTGATATTGACAATGACTAAATCTTAATTTTCTTTACAATCAAGTCTAATGACAAAAACTTTTATTACTGCTGATGTGACGTGATTTGTACGTTGTGAAAGTGGTGTTAAACGTTGATGGTGGGCTCATGTGAAAGTAATTGTTGGTATGCAGTTTGTTTGTTTGATTGTTGTCACCATCTTTTTTGTATCTCTCAATAACTTTTCTCTTTTTATTTCTTCTCTAGATTATAATTTGTTTTTCTTTTCTCCTTGCTTGTGTTCATGATTTCGATTGTTAGATTGAATTTGTTGATTTTTATGTCATATCACAGGAGACCAGATAGAAGACGTTAATGCAAGGGCATTAGGAAAAGTCTTTCTGAATTTTGTTTGTAGAGGGGATTGTAAAGTTGTAGATAATCACCAAATGGTTTTTGCAATAATTATGTTATTTCAAATGTCTATGATTGTCCTTCAATATATATTTTTTCATTTTTTTCTTTGAGTTTTTTGCTTGGGGAGTTCAACAATTGGTGTCACATTGTAACTGTACATCCATGCTTTGATTTTATGACAGTTACATATGTAGTCATGCTGAGCTTATTAAAATATATGGTTTTATATGCACAAGATTAAGAACTTGTGTTGATGACAATGCTTGGATTAGGCCATTGCATGTATGCTTCATAATGTGATTACTTATTCAGAAAATGTTTTGTGCACTAAGAAATTTGAAAATAAGTTAGGTGGGTTCAAAGAATGATATTTTATATCTGATTTGAGAGCTAAGTTTTGAACTGTGAAAACTAATTAGCAATGGATGCCTGAGATTTTGAGGTTGGTCTGTTGCTTGTAGGATTTTCAAAATAGTCTCCCATTAACCTCCCTGGCTGTGTCATTGCTCCAGCCTCCAGGCTTGGATCACCTGGGATTGACTTCCAGTACGAATATAAAGAAGGTGTAGCTCAAATAAGAATTCTGGTCCTTGCTTATTCTGGGTGTATCTGTATCTGCATCAGTTAAAATCTAGAGGAAGATAGGATAGTTTAAGTTATTAATTTTCATCTTGCATTAGTCACTGAAATTCTGAATCAGAATCTATATCTGTTGTTAGAAGATTTGATCAGATTATCAGTAATCATTTTCTTTTGCTTTTAATGTGGCAGGAAAACGTGGTAACCGAGTTAACCATCTGCAACCTTGTTCCAAACGCTCTGAACAGTGGGAACCAGTTTGTGCCCGGCTGGAATCATTGAACAAGAAGGAGGTGGTCAAATCTAAAGAGATTTCTTACTGGCTGTCTGCAAACCCTAAGGTCAAAGAACAACTGTATTCCCAACATTCTCATTATCACTTGATGCACTAGATCCAGAAATGCCATTCAAAAATTGCAGAAGAGACAAGAAGTAAAAGGTATCAATTACCAACGTTGCTGCACATTTCATGATAATATATTGGTGCGGACACCACATGATGGCAGATCTGTGGAGATTATCTTAATCATTTATGTTATCTTAATTTTGGGTTTTTCTTTAGTATTGGATTAGTATTTGAGATTGTTAGGATTATCGAATTAGTATTTGAGATTGTTTAGGATTTGTTTAGGAGAGTTTATCTTTATCATTGTGATTCCTGGAAGCTATATATAAAGCTCCAGATGGTTTCTTTTGTATTTTACAGACTATTATTATTATTATTGAGATTATTGCAGATATTGCATAGTATTTGTTTGGTGGTGATTCCAAACACCTTAGATGGGAAGCCTAAGGTTCTATGGTAGGACTACTCTAGGTGGGAAGCCTAGGTTGTCCTACATCATATATGTTTACTGTTTAGTAGGAAGATAAGTGCAATAACATGTCATTTTATATAAAAGAGGTCAATTTATAAATGTGCAGTGCTCCTTTAAAGGTAGGAGCTAAAAGCCTAAAATAATCATATTTTGGTTGCTACCTTACTGTTCTTGCATTATATCTGTTGTTTTCTTTGGTCTGTGTGTAATTAATTATTAGTGTGCAGCTTTCAATATAAGCACTTCAGTGAAGGGTAATGACAATGGGGCAGCACTACTTGTTTCAATTCCATGTGTGTTTTTCATATGATGCAATGCAAAATTGTTTTGCTTTTGACTTGGTTTCAAGTAATATATCGTATATATCAGCTCCTGTGCTGCTTTCTATATTACTTGCCCTTTTCTTTAGAGTTTGGGTGCTGTACTTCCCTTTCCCTCTTGTCAGTTTGTATGTGCACAGATGGTGGGATAAGTCCCAGATATGATCTTGCATGCCTGTTTGGTGAACCCCTTGGACCTTGTCTCCTTTCAGCAGAGATGCTAATATGCTACAGCAATAACCTATGCAACCAGGACAGATGCAAATCACTATTATTTCTTAAAGATTAAATTGTTACACAAATTATTGCCATAGCCAAGAAAAGTTTGAAAGTATCATATTGAGACTAGCAGAGTGTAATTCTTGATGGAGCCATAAATGAATTTTATGATGCCAACTGGACTCTGTAAAGTTTGTTTGTGGTACAGTGGTAGTACCACAGACTTTGATCAAGTCTCCTTCAGTTGCACATCTTGTTCAAGTTTTGTCCCCCCTTCCTTGTTTACCTAAAAGAGGAAAAAGAAGAGCTACAACATGGCTCTATTTTATTTTATTTTTATATAGATTGGACATGGTCCACTTAATGCAAGAGCAGTAGCAGATTTATGCTTGTTGGCTGTCCATTGGTGCACATTATATCAATATCGTGTGATGAGGCTTGCCTCATTGGGAGTCTATGTCTCAAGAATCAAGATGCTTATAAGCTTGTTAAGATCTCATGGTAGCAGGATACTAGATTACATTTATGGTGCTATTATTTTTCTTTTTCAAGATCCAAGTTTTAAGATGAATTCTCTTGCAGGAAATTCTTCAAGCAATGTTGGAGGATAGTTGCATATATATAAAATCAAAATGAAGTTCTTCACAAATACAAAATGTAAGTATATAACTGTATAACTGATATACTTTATTTACTTAGTCTTTACTTTATTCACACTGATGCTATTATAAAGAGTACCAGTATAACACAGTTGGAGAGCTGCTTGTCTATTGTCTTCTCAAAGCCTAAATGAATAAAAAATATGGAGTTTAAATGACTTCCTTGCCTTTACAAAGAAATGAAGACTGTACATAATAGCTTTGCTATGGCTGATAAAGAAGGAAGATCAAAGTTCATGTCAAATGCTGCATCTCTTTCTCCCACTTAGGACTGCTGTTGGGATCTTGGGTTCGCTATTGTTTGGTCTAAAAGCTAGGTGCTTGAGAGGGAGCTCTTACTGTGGCATGGTCCTAGAAGAGTGGTGAGCCCCATTGGTTTTTGAAATTTGACATCAAGAAGTGTTTTCATACCATCAACCGATCGTTTAGTTTGATAGCGTGTCTTCACAATCAATTACTGTGAAGATTTAGAGGTTGACAGAACTTAAAAACACAATTTTATTATAATTTTAAACACAAATTTTATTGATACATCTAACTGCAAAATGTACATCAGTTGTACTTGAAGTGAGAATAAAATGGCCCTAAAACTTATTACATTAGCCCTTAGAATCACCTTTTGTCTTGAACTCCTAGACAGGGCAGATAGTTCAGAAAAATAGATAAAATACATGGCAATATTTTGGATTAATTGTCTGCAGGATTTGTTATTTTTTTCAGAAAAGAAACTTTCTCAAATCTCGTCTACCTCATCACGCATGAAGGTCTACAGATCTGACTCAAAATTCAAGGAGATAATGGGCCTGAAAAGGTTGACACCACTGAAGCTGTTTCATCTCTAAGATGAGCAAGGCTTGGTCGAGCAAACATCTTTTCACCTTGTACTTTCCTTCCTTCTTTTATGAACGATATGCCTTGTGTTGCTGAATTAATGCTATTTGATCCCAAGTGTTGAATGCCCAGAGAAACCCTTCTGTTTAAAGGCACAGCATTAGTAAATCCTCCGTTCAGGCTCCCATTTGAAAGACGTCGGCTGCTGGTACCTGGCCTGGACACAAACAAATTCTCTTGCTCAACTACTACTTGGCTTTGTACCTTCTTATTTTCCTGTATGACAAAGACCATATCAGAGAGTAGGTAAGAATATACAGTTCTACTGTGAGTATTGGTACATGCATATATTTAGTGTTTAGAATGTTTTACAGGAGAGCTCCACCATAGAAAGAAGACTGTAATATTTACTTTCAAGAATACATGAACTTGATAAGCAAAAGAATGAAAAACATGAAATTGTGTTTGCATTGCCATATTACACTAACCCTTTGTCTTTGCTTCTCCTCTTCTTTTTCCAGCCTGAACATGTTATACTCTTCTAACATTGCCAGGAGAGGTACCTAAAACAACAGGAGATACCATTTTCAATATGATAGGTTACTTGGTTTACTCAATGAGTCTGGAGATGCACAGTACCAAATGACACAGAAGTTGTACAGTTGGAATTCAAACTGTCAGGCATTAAAAGAACCCAGGAGTTAAGAGTTCCACCGACTTGACATGTTTTCTGCTCAAAATATTTTTAGGTTTTTGGTATCATTTTTTTAATTTAATTTATTACTCCATGTTTCTTGACAAGTATAATTTAGTTTACACTAACGAATCCATGTGTATGAAAGAGTTTGCTTGACATTTTTTTGTAACACGAAAAATTTATGACTAGCAATTACTTTTGAAGTTTTGAAGCATCATAATTGCAGATTTTCTTTGATGTCAAAAATCCTATTTTGTGGTTGGTAAAATTTAATTTACACCAAATGCTCTTCAATGTTGATTATGTAATTGACATTGCTGATAATACACAATGAAGGAAAAAATATTTTTCTTTATTTTTTCTTTTAGATAAGCTAGAATAAAAAGTCGAATGCTTTTGTTTTTATCTGCTTCTAGGGAACCATATGAGTAATGACTTGCAAGATTGATTTCGAAATATGCAGGCCTACACAGGAATATATTAGTAAGTCTTCGCTTAGAATTAAATTCAATTGAGTGTGTGGGTCCCTGCTGTTTGAACATTTTTGTATAGGTATCTAGAGTAATGGGGGTGATATCAATCAAAATAGGGAAAAATTAATGATCACAGGGAGGAAATCTACAAAGAACATTAGTTCTCCTTAGCACAGATTCTGAATCATATTAGAACAGTTTGCCTATGAATCTTGTCTGATGATGCTCTATTTCTATTTATTCTAGAGTTTTCTATATCAGAACTTCTAGCTGATTCTCAATTTTTACCATCTGTGAACTTCTCTGCTCTGTGGTTTCACTGAATAAAAAATGGTGTTTCTTATTTATAGTTTCAACCAACAATTCTTTTAGTATAGGTTATTTACATTGGCCTATTTTGCTTAAAAAATAAGCTGGAGAAAAGAACTTCTGTATCTAGAAAAAGTGAGGCTTTAAAAAGGCTGAACAAAGGGCCAAACAAACAAGCATAGATAAGTGTCATGCAGTGATAAGAAACAATCTTTTATCAGAATGTAGTCATAAGCACCAGAATATCTACCTCATCATACAAGAAAACTTTCTTTCTTTCTTCTTCCCAGCTCTTAGTCTTTACTGTTAGCAAATCTACCAAAGCTGCAGTTAACCATCATGTGAAAACACATAATGTTAAATATATTTATATATTTATCAGAACTCCACATGATATTTCATTTAGTAGCTTTTGATCTTTTTAGTTCAAGGTAAATGTCATACGCTGTCCAAAATAAATTGATGGCTATTTTTATTTCACTAATAGTTTATATTTTATGATCTACTTGGTTAATATTGCATAATATACCATTATTCTGCAAAATTTTAGTTTTCACCTAAAAAAATGTAATATTTCTTGACACGGTTGTCAAATTCTTTCTTCCCATTGGGTGTATAAATTAACATACAGAAACTCTAAACACCTGGGATTTTGTTGACTGTTATTCTGGCACGTTCTGCACGTCTGAGGTTCTTGTGGGCACCTCTGCTGACTGAGTATCGATTCTCATCCTGAAAGCATACATGGATTAACAAACATGTAAAGGAGGTAAAAGGTCAGAGACAACTAATCTCGTTAACCAATGATTATAAAAAAAATAACCCTGTTATATTCTTCCAGCCAGCGCTCCTCATCACGTGCCAACATCCACTTTTCTACCTTCTCCATTATAGCCTTCCTGCTAGAAGCTTCTTCTTTTGCTCTTGATATCTGTTCATCCATGCTCATGAGGAGATCAGCATGGTCAATCTCTCCTATTGTACATTCATGCTAGATTATTAGTTTCTATAGTTTCAAACAACACCACCATATACTAGAAAACAAATACATATCAAGAATCGCACCAGTTTTTATGAGGTTTGTTATGTTATCCATCTCTGATTGTGAAGGAATCTCCATGTGTGATTTATTGCATATCTCCTCCAGCTCATTTTGTTTCTTGTGGAATAACTCTTTCATCTTACTTGATTTTAACTGATCCAGTCTCTTGACTTCAGCTTCAGCCTTGAAACCATTTGAGTTACTATTATGTCTAGTTGTTTCTGATACGTTTGAGTGTCATAAACATTATATACTGACCTGCTGAATTATACTAGGAGTGAGGCTTCCTGGATCTGATACTTCAGACGAGACTAATAATAAATCAGTAACATGGTAGAATGAATGACGCTCTCTGGAGGGTGTGTCCATGAGATTCCACAAGTTTTTCAATGCTCTACCAAGTTGGCGTAGCTACCAAAATATATGAAGAAATAAATCACTATCAGTATATAGCAACTGAAAAAAAATATAAAACAAAGGAAACTGGGGTGCTTAGCATCACTACTATCAAATTTATGTGATTTTACCATCAATTAGGTCAGGTCAGCATTGTGTTTCGAGTTATGTGAAACTCTTTACATTTGTGATTACTCACTTGATAGTCACCAAAGTACCTTGTTTTGCCGAGGCAGGTTGGTACCTCATGCAAATAAGTTCTGATCAAAAAATTAGTAGCACAACAGCTTAAGCATTACCTTCTCAAGCCGCTTTTGCTTTTCTTCCTCCAGAGACTCCACTGTGCTTTTGAGTTTAGCCAAAATACTGTCGCTTATATTTTTTGACATTCCACTCAATTCGTTCAGGCTTGGATGAACTTTGGTTATGATCATTGAGGAATCCATCCCCAGTATTGCAGTCAGGTTGTGGATTTTGCCTATGTATTTTTCTACTCTTTGGAGCCTTTCATTCTTCGAGGTAGACAAAAGAGTAAAAGAATATGAAAATTGATTATTTCAGTTATACTCTGTTCATTGCACAGAACAATTTCTTAATCACTTTTATTTGTACCTTCTCATTACGGAGTCTTTGTAGTTCAATCTGATACTCCTCAAGTTTCTTCAAAGAAAGATCATTCTCGTTCACTATGACAGTTGATGATGAATTATCGTACTCTGATTGACCTGCTATTTCTGCAGAAATTTTCTGAATTTGTCCTTGCACAGCTTGGAATTGGTTCATCCTCTCTTCTTTTCTTAACCGCATCTCCCGCAAAGCTGGTGTGATTGAGTCTAGCTGCTCTTTCAATGTTCCTGTCATCTTTTCTGGCTGTTCAGACAAGAATTAGTTTAGTCCATGCAAGTATAAGTGAGTTGAGATTTTCTGATGTCAAGAGGAGTAGATTCATTGTGTTCGAATATTTCACTCTCATTGTAATAGTCACAATTTGATAGACTCACCCAAAAGCATATTTCTGGCTGGAAGTCAGCCATGACAACATTGTCGGGCCTACTTATTGGGCCATTCCTTATAATGGCAGGAAAAACCTGTGGTCAATTTTCTACTGTGACTAATTTAATGAAATTCTGTTTTCTTTTGAATTATATGAAACCTTTCTAATTAGAAGCTTGAACCTTGTTTCTTTAACTCAATTTAATAAATTGCATTGATATTCTCCAAAAATCACTTGGCTGAAGGATTCCAGAATTGAACACTACATCCTGACTACTTTTCACATCTATGATGTATACCAGTATTCTAATTATACGAGACTTTCTAATTAGAAGTTTGAATCTTGTTTCTTAACTGTATTTAATAAATTGCATTGATATTCTCCAAAAATCACATGACTGAAGGATTCCAGAATTGAACACTACATCCTTTTTTTTTGGAGAAAGTGAACGCTACATCCTGACTACTTTTCACATGCATACCGGTATTCTAATTTATATGCATGCATTTGTGGTTACATGAGTTGATAAGTGGTACCCGTCCAGGGAGAGATCGTTCACCAAGGGACAAAAGAAGATGGGTAAATTCAGCCTCAGCTTCTGCCAACTCCTGATGCAGGTGAGCTCTTGATATATTTGCAGTGTCAACTTTTCTCCTGTAAACCTCTAGACACTCCTGTTCTAAATCTAGCAGAACCTTCTCTCTTTCAAATTGATCTTCTCCAACTTCATCCCATATCATCTGTTTCAAATTTTTGATATAAGAACAGTGAATGAGAAACATTCCAACTATTACTTTTGTACACAAATAATTACGATAAAAAAAAAAAAACTCTTGCCTGCAATTCCTGAAGTAAATATCCACATGAAGTTTCTAGCAATGCAGTGCTTCTCATTCTAATTGTTGTTTGCAGTGAACTTATCTGATGCTCCATTTGATATGGGTGGAGCTCACAGATAGCCAAGCTACTGGTTTGAGAAATTCATTGATATTACAATTGGAATTGAGGGAAAGTGGAGAAAGAGAGAATGATGGGGTGGGAGTGGGAGCTTTGGGTGTGAATTATTGCTTAAAAAACAAGTGTGACAGAGTTAGGTAATGTTGAATCTTTGGGTTCAAGGATCAGTAAGTTCTTTTCATCCTCCAGGTTGTCTTTCCCTCTCCTATTATTTGAATATGAGAAATGAGAAAAAGGTGTATCTTCTTTAGTTTAGTCTCTTTATTCAGAAATTTCTATATATATTTGATAAAAAAAAAAAAATTTCTATATATATATATATATATATGTCATATATCACCCTTTAGCTGAACTTGATTCCGAAGCAACCTATGCCTAGAAATGTAGACAGCTCAATTCATGCTTTCGGCAACTAATATCTATTATACCCTCAAGAATGGGCCACCGTGAGAATCTGGACCATACGGTGTGATGCCCTAATCTTGATGTCCAGTAATGACATTTGATTGCAAGACTTTCACTTGAATTTGGCTTGATTGGATTTTTTTTTTTTTTTTGGTTGAAAAAATGGCTTGATCGGATTTGATTTGCTGATTGAGAACCATACGTTTAGATTGGCAATATGTACAAGCTACTCAATATAAGCCAATAAAGCCATTAGCCAGACAAAATTTTGATAGGTAAAATACTTCTTTCTATATAGGTGGATTTTTTTTTACTGATTTTTTAGTGTTGAGGTAAGATTTCATTGGCATCAATAACACGTCATTTAGAGGACTTTATACTGTAGCAGTTTCAACACCCCACCTTGTACACCTTTCTGATAAACTATTTAATAAAATAAATTGAAGTCAATCTTGATAGGGAAGACTGAATTTAGGTGTGGAGAGATAGAGATACCAGGAGTGTTAAGGACATATTAATGGCATAAAGATGGAACTGAAACTGACTGGGGCTTTATATTTTTAATAACTTTGTCAAGAAAAAAAAGGAAGAGTGAGATCTAGAAGTTGTGGAACAATATGCAAACCAAGGCTTGCAATTTAAGAATTTTAAGTACAACAATCGGTGGGGTCTCAATATTTTGGGACATTGGATTATCCTAATATGTGAAGTGTGAACTATCTTTTAAAGGTGCCACTACAACAAAAATAGTTTACATATATTATGCTTCAACGATCAAGAAAGGCAGTCTCACCCACCACAGAAGAATTGATGTATGAATGACTTTGAGATATCATGTTGGTGATACTTCCTCCACTAGCGATTTCTTTCCTTCGACTTATTATTATAATTATCGATCAGAATCCACTACGAAGTTGATGAATGGATTTGTAAATTGATTGTGGGCCTCGTCTAACATCATAAACACAGTGTTTGTTCGAGTTGCAGAGTGACCATATAGACCCCAACATTACAAAAATTCATCTGGAAAATTCATATGAAACTGACAGCCTTCTATAAAACTTTTATTTTTATTTTTTATGGGTTCTACTATTTTGCGTTGAACAATCCAGCATTTTTATCCTAGTTCTAAAATATCATCATAGCTTTATTATTTTAATATACATGTGATAATATCTTCCTCTAATATTAAGGGGCAATGATAAAATATAAAGAGGGTGAAGATAGTAACTGCCTTTAATATTCTATTATTATTGGTGAAAAAAGCAATATTCAACACAAACGATCTTATCCTAGATAATAATAAAAAATTAAAAACCAATTTTTGACATAAGAAAAATTGGTTCAGAGTGTTTAATTTGTAAAGATTACTGTTATTTCCACAAACTCATAGTGACACATGATGTAGAAAGTTTGATTTTTACCCTTATTATTACATTCAAAATGTCAAATTAATACTTAAATTTCAATGATGAGAATTAAATATGATAAAGACAAAGTTTTTAAAAGACCCTTATGTTATTTTTTTTTTCTTATACTGTTGGATAGTTACAATAATGGGAATAGTGGGAGGAATAAATATTGGACTTCTTTTTTGGAAAAACTTAAAAAGTCACTTAAGTTACAAGGCTCTTGGCCTAGCATGTTGTTGTTGCCATTGCCCTGTTCCATGGTTTTACTTACCACACTCAAATAATTTAACTTGTGGTACAGTTGCCAATTACTTAACCCTATACGAAGATTGGCAAGGTATCCACATAGTAAGCTCGAATTTGAAACTTGTTAGAGACAAAGTCACCTATAAGGTTAAAAAATAAAAATAAAAATAACTCTTAGGGTACGTTTGGTACACTGAATGTGGATTATAACAGGAATGATAATTTTTATTACTAGGAATAAAATGCGTTGTAATGGAATAACTAAACCTATTCATTAGTTTGGTTGCGAGTTGTAATATTAGAATAAAACTTATAATCTATTTTAGGAAAAATCTCATTCATACAATTATATTTCCTAGAAAATAATATATTTTAAATTTTAGAGAGATGAGTTATTTTTTTATGATTTTTTTATTTTCATAATTGTTAGGTGGATATGGAAAGTTTATTTATTTGGAAATATATAAATGTTAGAAATTATTACATCTACTAAGGAATAACTATTACAACCCTTTTAGAGAGGAATAGTTATTCCTCATTTTAAAGAATAACTATTCATAAGGAATGACTATTCCCTGTAATAAAAATATAACCAAACTATTGAATAGTTAAACTATAAGAATAACTATTACACTAGTCGCTAACCCGTGCGATGTACGGGAAAACTATTGAAAATAGGATTTTAAAAAGAGAATTTTATTAATTTTAGTTTATATCAAATATTTATTTATGGTAGTTTAAAATATTATTTCAAATCTTCATTTCATTTTATTTTAGTTGGAATAACTTATATAATTAAATGAAATGCTTATAAATAAGAGATGACATTAATAATATACTATATATAGTTAGTGATTATTCAAGATATCATTCAAATATGACAATTTTTTGGTTTTTAAAAAAGAACAATATTAATGCATTTAAACACAAAATACTATATTGTCCAATAGATATTACAACTTAAAAATTAAAACATGAGTAGTGATTTTTAATGGATTGGGGTAATAGCACAACTTTTAATAGAAAAAAAAAATTTTGATTTAAAATTTTTTGGAGTATCACTATAGTAAAAATGCCGAAAGGAAGCAAGAAATTCTACTGAAAAATGCTACAAATACATTTGGTTTTTTTTTTTTTTTTTCAATGAGTAGGTACATTACTGTTTAGTAGAGTCTTAATACATGGGGGATGCTCCTCCATCCAATACATCATTGTCTAGCAAACCCAGCCAGTTCTTTGCTTCAAATGCTATCTTCTCTGTTGGTCCGTTTGTTCAAGGAAAGCCACAAGAGAAAAATATATTCCTAATAGAAGAACCAACTACCAAGTAGTCTAACATCATTAAGGATGTGGCCAATGCTCAAATTGGTAGGTCAAGCTGACTTTACTTCATCTACTGGACTATTAAATTCACACTCTATCTCTACTGCTTGAAGCCCCAAATCCATAGAGGCCATGTACACCTTTCAACAGGCTATCTAGACTGATTATTTCTCTAAGCTTCCATATATTCCACAGCAAGTGTACAGGTTGTTTGCACCAAATCCACTACTAACTTCAAAGTTTCATCCACATGCCTTTGGTTTCGATTTGACCATAATAGCCAACCTCCACCGCAACTAATACAATCAACTGGATTGGTTAAAACAATTATCAAATACTGGGAGTATAAAAATACAATCAACTGGATTGGTTAAAACAATATATCACATACTGGGAATATAAAAATACAAAACTTGGTATTATGTATATGATACCGTTGAAAGATTTAAATATCATTGCAAGCTTCCTGAATTCCACCCATCACAAAAGCCACGGCTTACATCAAATTGGCCTTTGAAATCTTGATCTCCTTCATCCTTGGAACCTGGAAAATCAAATTTCTGGACTAATTGAAAATTTGTAAATATTTCCAACTATCATCTAACGATGAAATTATTATATCTTTTCAAGAATAAAAAGGAAAACAAAGACCAAACGTTCTATGTAGCAAATTTGAAACCTATCACCAAGAAAAAGAATTAAACCTATTGGAAATTCATTAATTGGTACCAATGCAAGTAATTGGTACGCTAAAATATATTGATGAGTAGATAATGGTCACGATGAGAGAATAAAACTTTATAGGAAAAAAATAATATGAATAAATTACTTGTGTATGCTTTGAAGCTACTACCATCTCTATCAAATTTTGAGGAGAAAAATAGAATGAAATATATTAATAAAAATAATATATAAATTTTATTATTGATGCAACGATTTCTCTAATGTTAAAGTGAAAAAATAATATTCACTCTCACAACAACTCAAAACATTTACTTAATATATTATATCATCCATACCATCCAGCTACCACTTCCATTCCGGGTGATCATCTCTAACCACCCTCTAAAATTTTGTGGTTGCCTATGTTTCTTGCCCAACACAAAATTCTGCTCCCTACCTTTAAACAAAACTTCACAACTTCGCAAATAATTCTTGTCACATTTAGAGATCTCAAACCAACCATTTTCATTGTAGAAACCAAAATACACACTCAATAGTTCCACCACTATAAATTATACAACAAATTGAGCTATAGCAAATATTGGTAACACAAAATCTCATAAAGGATTTAAAAGTATATTCCAAGAGGAAAAAAACAACAAATTTTTAATACAAATAGTTAGAGTCTACCTTTTAATTTGGAGTATGTACATGTTTTCTTAAAGAATATAATCATGTGAAACTTGAAAGCAAGTTCAAAGAATAGGTGCAGTACATAAAAGCCAGTCATACATTTAAGTTGGAGAAAAAAAATCCATCCTGGTTCAATTGAAAAAGCATAAAAAAAAATGACAGTCATGTTTTTACATCACACAAAAAATGACATTGAGAAAATAAGGCCAACAAATACATCTCACCCTGATTAAATCAACAACACATCATCACATTCCCTACTTATCTTTCTCCTTACCACTCTCCATGTATTATGACTTCTAGAACAACAACAAAAAATCACTTACAAATTTTATCAAATGGCTTGTGTACATGTAAGAAAAAAAAAAAAAAAAACTTAATGAAAAGAGAGAATTTTAAAAAGAAAAGAGAGTACCATGTTGCAGCAACACTAGCATCAATATAACCAAGGGTTATTTTTTCTCTCAAGAAAAGAGAGTACCATGTTGCAGCAACACCAGCATCTAAGCATTCTATCAAACACATGTTCAGCAATCTCAAACAACTATACTAACCAACCCCAACCTTCAAAAAAAATTCCCACGAAATCCAAAATAGTGGCAGCCCCAACATAACATTCCATAGGCTATCATATAATAAGATCCAGAGATTATAATAATTTATAAAAAAGGAAAACCAATGTAAATGAAGACGACAGTAACACTATATATCAAACCAAAACAAACCCAAAATTGAAATCAAATAAAAGAATCTCAGGAAACAAAAATCCAATAAAAATTGCATAACCAAAAAAAGGGAAAAAGAAAATCCAAACCAATGTAAAATGAAGATGAGAAAAACACTATATATCAACTAAAACAAACCTAGAATTAAAACCAAATAGAAGTATTCCAAGAAACCAAAAATCCAATAAAAATTGCATACAAAAAAAAGGGAAAAAGAAAATCTAATTACAAAAATTTCGTGATTCTTCTTTGCCATTGATTTGACAACAAAGTAAGAAGGAGAAAACGTGGAAATCTGCAAAGAAAAAAAAATTAAATCCAGAGCAACCCGCAACCCACAACCACAAACCAACAAAATTCCATGAAAACAAAAACAAAAAAACTTAAATCCAGAGCAACCCACAACCACAAACTAACAAAATTCCATGAACAATTGAAGCGGATAGAGAGAGATCAATATATAGAAATTAAGGAGAGTAAAAAACATGTTTTAATTACCTCAAAATAAAACATGATGGGCTGGATTGAGTGATGATGAAGAGGCAAAGAGAAATCGATGTAGTGGCGGTGATCCATGGTGGCGGCGGTGGCGGCGGGAGGATCGAGTTTTGGCATATATTAGAAAACAGAGAGGTTGTGGGGTTTAGACATGAAGGTTGAAGAGGGAGTTGTAACTTGGATTAGGGTTCTAATTTGATAATCTATATATATATATATATATATATATATATTACGTATATATATAACGTTAAGAAGAATTAAAAAAAAGAAGAAAAACAAAAGAAAAAAAAGAAAGAGGTGACGTGAAAGCTGATTGGGGGAGGGGGGTGTGGGGGATTAAATGGATAAATTCTAATATAATAAAACATCAAAAAGAATTAAAAAAAAAAAGTGACGTGGAAAATTGTGGAGCTAACAAAGGCTTCGGTTTTTTTATATATATATAGATTACAGTGCCTATTACAGTCTACCAAACGTGCCATTAGTACACCTATTTTCCTTGTAAAATTTGTCTCTAAATGACTTTTTAGTGAGTATTTATTTATTTACATTTAAATCTTCCCTAAACCATGGATAGTATAGATTTTTTTTTTCTTTTCCAATTCATCCATAAATGATTAATTTGTCTACCAAAAAAGTTATATGGCATATGTTGGTGGTATCCATTGATAGAGTTATAAATTAATTGAGCTATTTATGAACAATTTTAATTTTTTTTTCGTATTTTAATTTTTAAGATATTTAGATCAACATACAATGGAGCTGGAGGTTACTTTGGGATTTTAGGTTCTGTGTCATTGTGTCAAGCCGTATTAATGACAAGACTAAATGTTGAGGCCTCAACATGGCTCTACAAAAAGGTGCAGTACCAATTATTCACCCGAAATGTATAGAAAAAAAAAAAAATTTGAGTGTTAAAATATATTACAGAGAGAGAAGAAAACTCATAGTTTTATCTATTTTCCCCACTTTAACTAAAGTAATTAACTGAGCATGCACTAATTAACTCTTTTTATACATAAAATAAATATCTAATTTTATTATATAGGGAAGAGACGAAGATGCTAATTTCCCTGTGGATAAATACTCTGAGCAAACACGGACAATGAGTGAAATTTTTAGGAAGTCCAATTATAACAATGGAAGAAGCCCTTTCAAATAATAATGAAGCCAAAAGCAAATGTACGATTAGAATAAAATATAGTTCACCCATTAATGATTAATTTGTCTACAAAACAAGTTACAAGTTAATGATTAAATTCATTGAGCTATTTATGAACATTTTTAATTTTGAGTTATTTAGATCAAAATACAATGGAGTTGGAGGTTACTGTTTGGGATTTCAGGTTTTGTGTCACTTTGCCAAGCCTTATTAATGATAAGACTAAAGGTTGAGGCCTCAACGTGGTTCTACATAAGGGTGCAGAACCAATTATTCAGCCAATGTGTACAGAATAAAAAAACCCCAAAAAAAAAAAAAAAATCAAGTGTTAAAATCTATTATAGAGAGAAGAAAATTCATTGTTTTATCTATTTTTCCCACTTTAACTAAAGTAATTAACTTACCACGCACTGTCTCCTTTCATACATAAAAATTTCAGGAAAGAAATTAAAATTCTCTTGTGGATAAGATGTACCTACCTTGAGCAAATAGAGAAAATTAAGGAGAATTTTAGGATGTCCTGTGCTAATGATTATAAACAAATGTATGTTTCTAAAAAAATCAACCATAAACACAAGAATATAAATAAAGATAAACATAGATACAAACATGCTATATATTTTCAATTACACATCCAAACGATGTATTGTTAATTCTTAAGGACTCCTTGAATTGAAGGGAGTCGAGTAGTGCTAGTGATGTCATTGAAAAGTTACATACAACATGTGACTTACAGATTGTTGCAGTCAAGTGTTAGAGTCTCGTAAAGAAGCCTCCAAGCTGCTAGCGATGTGTATATATTCGGTAACCTTGTGACTTACGGGTTACTAGAGTATTATACTATTATTGTTACTATTAAGTTTTTCTTTTTGGGGCAATGAACGCCAATTGTTCACATATGAAACATTCATATTTTTTGTGCTTATAGTCATATTTACTATTTTATTTAGTGTAGTAAAAAACATTTCCCATTTTTTGAATGAATACGATGAAAACTGTACAAAAAGTCTACCATTCATGTCGTTAAAAAGAAATACAAATTTTTGTGTATGAGTTAAAAAGTTCATGAAGTTAGCTCTACTATTGTTTTCCTCCATTTTGTAATCAGTCTTCTAAAAAAAAATTGTATATTGTTAATGAGGGTTAATTTACTAAAATAAAAATGGCATATCAAATGAGACCATTTCCTAGGAGGTTTTATTTCTTTCAATCATGAAGGGCTTGTCTTGTAGATGTTTGAACAAAGATTTCATTTATTTTTTTTTTTTTTAAGGGAAGATAGTCTTGATTGTATCTTTAAGACATTCTCCCCTCTCCCCATGTGTGTGTGTTAAAATATTTAGTATTCTTAAAAAAAAAAAAAAAAAAAATCAAATATACATTAAAAAAGAAACTCTATTCACAAGTTACATCAGATATGTTGGTGGTACTCAATGATAATATTATAAATGAATTGAGCTATTTATGAACAATTTTGGCTTGATTTGAGAGAAAACTTGTTTATATTCATTTATTTAGCAAATGAGCCAAATTCAAGTTCAAGCTTATACTCGATTACAAAACAAGTTAAGCTCAAACATAATAATGCATGAATGAACAAGCTAGTGAGTATAAGACTTGATTTATAATATTATTTGCATGCATGTCCATATATAAAATATACTTATATAGACTTTTTTTTAGATAAATACTTATATAAACTTGAGATTGAACTATGTAAATAAGTAAATAAGTTCATTACATATAAAAAAAATTTATCATTCTAAAAAAAAAAAAAATCATATTATTATTTGTAAATCATTGATGATATAAATAATCCAATTTTTTCTAAAGTTATATATAATTTATAACAATACTAGGTTGGTGAGTCTGTTTTTATAAGTTCATTGAAAATTATTTTATCTAATTAACTCAAATGATATAATTTCAACAATAATTTAGTTATAAGTTATTAGCATAAATTTGTGAAGATGAGATAACAAGTCATTCAAGAAGCACATCATTTACTGCAATTATCTTATGCGGGAATTTGGAACAAGTTGGTTGTCACTTTCACATGGATCTTCTCTACTCAAAATAAGTTGTGGTCCTCGATTTTCTCATAAAGAATACTGGTCTTGGTGTTTATTATATATAGGGAAAGAATAAGTTAATCAATTTGTTCGTGATCTAGTACAAGTTTGTTCAACAAGAAAATAAATGAATATTTAATGTGCCATCTAACTTGGTGATGTGCTTGAACTAAACTCATGGTTGAAACAAAATTAAATTAGCAAAGCATGAACTTTTAATATTTTGTTTAGCTTAGTTTGTTTATCCAAAAGACGAGTAGGTCAAATCAATGGTCTATAATACTTTGTTTATCCAAAAGATGAGTGTCCTGAATCAATGATCTATAACCATTCCTAAAGTAAAACTCATAAAGTTAACCTTCACCTATTACGTGATTGCTTGCTTTTATATTGTTTGAGGCTAAGATTGTGTTTGGTTTGATGGAAATTAATTTTCGGAAAATATTTATGCATTTATGGGTGTTTGGGGCGATGAAAAATGTTGGTCTACTGGATTCCTGGAAGTTATTTTTCGGTTGACGTAAAGTACACACTTATAGTGGAAATTAGTTTATAGTGGAAATTAGTTTACACTTTCATTTTTCATAAACTATTTTTGGCCTCACCAAAAACTTATCAACTGAACCTCCACCCCCCATTGTTTGCCACCCAACCACCACACCACACTAACCTCCCCAGTCTCTGGTGGCCAATCATCTCCACGACTGTCGGTCCCCCAATCACGATTATTGTCATTATTATTATTATTATTATTATTATTAATCTAAAATTTTCATTTTTTTTTATTATGTATGTGCTTAGGAGATGAGAAGATGTGAGAAAAATATGCTTCCATAGCATTTTCAGGAGCACAATCAAATATTTGAAAATAATTTTTTTTTCCAGAAAATATTTTCCTTTTAACCAAACACAACCTTAGAGGAAATCATAATATTATCTACAAGGGGTCAAAACATGGACTAAAAATTTCAAATTCAAGAATAAAAATACATTAAGATTTAAATCTAAATTAATACATAAAAATTCAAACTAGTATTTATTCATTATTCAAATAATACAAACAAAAACATACAAAATAATTGTTTCTTAATTCATTTTGATTTAATCATTTGAGTAATATTACGTTCATAACATTTGTACAACAAATCCTAAATGGCAAGCAATTACTGGTTTGAATCTGAGATCACCACTGACCTCATTTTTTAACCCACTAATCACAACTTGCCATCTAGGATTTGTTGTGAAATTATTGTGGATGTAGTATTACTTTAGTAATTTACCAAAATTGGAATTTGACATTTCTTAAAAAAATTGAAAATCACCTATATGGTTATTTACAAGATTTCAAATTAATTCTCTTTTAAATGTACAAAATAAAGAGTCTCTTAGAAAATAGGCTAAAATGCAAATGACACTTTCTAAGTTTGATTGGAATTCATTTCAGTCCTTTAACTTGACTTTCGTTTAACTGAGTCCTCCAAGTTTTCAATTTATTCAATTCAGGCATTCCGTCTAATTTCGTTAAAAAATTGCCATTAGAAAAATATTTTTCTCACATTAAAAAAATCTATAGAATTAAAACAAATATTTCATAGCTTTTTTTTATGTGAGATTAAAAAAAAAAAAATAATTTCATTAGTTAATTGCATACTTAATGAAAAATTTTTGACGAAAACTTGAATTGAAAAACAAGAAACTTAGAGGACTCAATTAAACAAAAGTGAACTAAAATGAAATTTAGTCAAACTTAGAAGGTGCAATTTACATTTTAGCCTAAAAAATAATATTAAACCAATTGGTGTCTTTTTATAATAATGATGGTGAGTTGAATCAAACTCATTTCGTCCATGTGGTTGTCCATGACTAGACCACATCTAAGTCAATTCACGATAAAGAAAATCAAGTAGAAAGTGACACAAGAAATGAATAGGCTACATCTAGAGGCTCAATGGTCATCAAGGTAATTTGGTCGTCCATATCATGAGAGGATATGGATGACCACTCAACACTTAGCAAATTTCAAAGAATTTCCTACAAATGCAAAGTAATCGAACCACGTTCTACTATTTTGAGACGTGAGGATAAGTTCCCGAAATCCGCTCTAACTCCCCCCACTAAGCCCATACACCTCCCACAATGGTAATGGAGCTTAACAAGCAGACTCGCTCAAGAACTCATTATAAAAAAGGGACCTAATCCTATTAGCCCAGGGTACGTTTTTCACTGTTCATACACTTAGAATACTTGAGTTTAAGAGGGAGAACTGACTTAATCGTAGGAGGGTCCTTGGCCGGTTCACCCTAGCCACCTTCGATAGTTCACTTCTTTCTTTTCAGGTCTTTCAACCACCGTTGACATCCAGAATATTCAACCTACTGATTTTTCAAACCTCATCAAATGATAAAGAGGATTTTATTGGCATTTAATATGACTTTCGGAACAATTTAGTTAGTTTTCAAGTTTGCAAAACTATTTTGTAAACTAGAATCTCGAGGCTCTGAAACTTGAGTTCAATGATGGAACTCCAGTCTCTAAGACTGAGTTTCAAGTGGTAGCAATCTGATGTGAAAGACAAAATCCATGTGGAACTAGAGTCTCTGAGACTTGAGTTCTTGTTGTTGGATATAGGAGTTTGTGCCTGTTAGGGTTGTGGTTTTGAATTGGTACTCTATATTTTGAAAGAGATGGGTTTGGTCTAGTGGGTTTTTTATTTTATGGGTGTAGACACTCGATTTTGCACCTATAATTTAATCAAGGAAGATGGTTAGAGTGACCATTCATATACCTGAAAAATCATAGTTGCATTACATGCATTAATTCATTTATTGCATAACATAAAAATGATCTTGAGATTTTAACGGTCGTGACGGTATGCCCGATTTCCAAATTGGACCGTTGAATTGAAAGATATCGCATGATCAAGTTTGCATGGTTTGCATGCATTTTTTTTTGGGTAGAACCAACCACGCATGATTAATTTAAATTAATTTTGATTAGTTAAACAATCAAAATTAATTAAGTAATTTTGTGATTGGTTGTTGGATAGTGTTAAAAATAAACTTGCTTGCATGGGAATAAAGTGGATAATCAGATAATAATGAAATTGTGGATAACCAAGACTTTTTGTAGTGTTTATATGCAAGATAATAATCACTTTAGAGACCTGAATATCTAGAAAAGGGGTTTAATCTTTAGAGTACGAATTAAAAATGTGTCTAAGTGCAATTCTCGGCTAAAAAACCCTCAAAAAAGGAGACCACAATGGACCAAAATTCAAATGCGGGTCCAGCACCCAAGAGGGCCATTCAGCACTCTTGGAGTGGAGTGTCGATTGGCATAAACTCGAGGCCCAGCCTGAATACTTCTAGATTGAGATAAGTTGTACCTTTTTTGATTTTTTAGAGATGAGGATGCATCCCAATTCGTATCTGATCATTCAGCTAATTTTTTGAAGCATTCTCACCTCTATAAATAGAGGATGCCTTTCAAAATTCAGGACACTTTTTTACGCTTTTTTACCCCCCCTCTTTTTGGCTCTTTTCTTTAAAATCCCCTTATGTTAAAGACGTTCCGGAGGCTCTTACCTTAGGAAATTTTTTTGTAAGTAAAGTATTTTAGGCTTCAAAGAGTTGAATAAATTTCTTTGAATCCTAAAATATTCTTTCATTAGAAGAGTACGCTCATGCAAGAGGTATTTTTTTTTTTTCTTTTCTCCTTTCATTACTTTTTTTTCTTGTTTGATGCATGAATATTGTTTAGCATATTTTTGTTATTATGTTTTGTTCTTGATATATTATTACCATGCTTGAATATGTTGCTATGTTCTTTTCTTTAACATGTGATTGTTTATTGTAATTCTTTTTCTTTAGTTTCAAAATCTACAATGTTTGACAAATTTTTTATGAAATCTAAAAACTGATTTGAATTTTTCAAATATGAATTTTTCTCTAATTTAAAAACTGATTTGTATTTTTTAGATATGATTTTTTAAACATAAAATAGATCTGTATTTTCATTAAATACAGATCCGATTTTTTTTTTCTCTAATTCAAAAAACTGATTTGTACTTTTCAGATCTAATTTTTTTAACATAAAATAGATTTGTATTTTCATTAAATACAGATTTGATTTTTTTAAAATTCAAAGCTGATCTGTATTTTCATTAAATATAGATTTGGTTTTTTATTTTATTTTATTTTTTTATATATACATAAAGTGGATCTGTATTTTCATTAAATACAGATCTGGTCTTTTTAGAAAAGTTTTCTTGGTTACAAAATTGCAGGTTTTGAAATTTAAAAGAAGAAATTGAAAGTTAGGTTGTAGTTTTTTTATGAATGTGATGCATGTGAAATAAATTCATCGTATGAATGTAGATCCTCTTTCAAAAAGTTTTTATTTTATTTTTATTTTTTATATATATTATTTCATAAAAACAGATTTGATTTTTCTAAATAAAATCACCCCTTTTTAACTTTACACAAAAACAGATTTGATACTTTTTTAGAAAAATCTTATTCCTTTTATTCATAAAAAAATAGATTTGATTTTTCTTGATAAAATCATTTTTTTTTTTTTTTACTTTACACAAAAACAGATCCGATTCTTTTTAACAAAAATCTTATTCTTTCTTTTACATAAAAAAGATCTGATTTTTCTTTACAAATCAAATTTTCTTCTATACACAAAACAGATCTGAATTTTCTTAAAAAGAGAGGATGCATCCATAAGGTAAGTTTATTTGAATTAATTTTAGTCAAGTGTCTGTCATGTATGTTCAACATATCATTCACATCATGCAAAAAAAGGGTATATTAGTCATTAGAGTCTAGAAGACCAAACTCTGTCTGGGCGGAATGGGTGTCTAACACCTTTCCATTCCGTAACCTAGCCCTCGAGCTTAGAATTTTTGGATAGGTAGATTAGTGTTTTGTCTATTTAATTTTGGTAAATTGTAACTAGGCCCCAAAGCGTTGTAAGGTTAATTTACCAAAGTTGTATTTTTCTTTTTTCAATCAATGACAATGAAGCATTTTATAATGTAATTTGTATTTTATTATTATTTTTTTTATATAAAAAATAAGTAGCGACTCCACACCACTTATTCAAAAAGAGAGGTGCCCTTAAAAGCACCCAAATCTCTTTCTTTTTTTGAGAGCACCCTAATTAATACGGTCTCTTACAGTGGGTTTTGCTTGGTTGTTGTACACTTTTCCAGATCTTCTTCTTCAAATCTACTTCCTTTTTAGATCTTCTTCTCCTCCTCCTTGTTTGGACTACTTCTTTCTATTTACACCCTATGGAACTCGAGTTTCTTTGGTGAACTTACTCGAGATGCTACTTTGCAAAATAGTTTGCAAAACCTGTTAACTAATTCACCTTAGAGCAATTGTACCAGTCCATGAAAAATAGAAAAAAGTGATGAATTTTACACATTTTTGTTCAAAAACTACCCACATTAGTGAGTCTATAACACTGTACATATCCAAAAATGCTACAGTAACCGAGCATGATTACACGATTACTGTAGCTTTTTTTTTTGATTATTCTCTCAAAATTTTCTCTCTCTTCTCTCTCTTCCCCTGACTCTCTCTTTTCCCTTAGGCTTCGTTTGGGAGGAGGGAATGGAATGGAATGGAAAGGAATGAAAAGAATCATTTTAAAATATTCCTCCCTTCCATTGTTTGAGAGTTTTAATGGAGGAAATGGAAAACCCATTTCCTTGTTTGAGAGTTTAAGTAGGAGGGAATGGAATGGGTGGGAGGGAACACTCATTTCTCTTTATTCCCTTAAAACCTCAAATTTTCATTCCCTTCGAAATTAGGAGGAATGTGAGAGAATGAAATTAGATTTAATGATTTTTTTACTAAAACTCCTAAAATACCCTAGTATATTCAATTCTTTATTTTAAAATAGGGGTCTAATAGTAATATTGTCATAAAATGATTACATTCCATTCTCTCCATATTGCTCCCAAACAAGATTACTTACATTTCATTCATTTTCATTCCTTTATTTTAAAACATCCAATTAAGGTTACTTAATTCCATTCCATTCCTTTCCCTTACTTAAATACATTCCATTTCATTCCATTCCCTTATGATCATTCAATTCCATTCCATTCCCTTCCCTTATGAACTCCCAAACGGGGCCCTACTCTCTTCAATCAAAAAAAAAAAGAAGAAGACTCTTTACTCCCTTGCTTTCTTCAATCCAAAGAAGAAGAAGAAGAAGAAGAAGAAGAAGAAGAAGAAGAAGAAGAAGAAGATTAAATCAACTCAAAAAATCTAAAAACTCATCACAAACTCAAAACAAAATCCAACAGAAAACCCATTAAAAATCCAAATCAACCCAAAACCCATGCCGAAGCTGCTGTTGCCATTGCCATGGAAGCTTGGGTGGAGTGTTTGCTGCTGCCATGAGAGAGAGTGAAGATTTGGATCGTGCCCCTCGAATTGAGTTTGTGATGGTTTAAGGATCGGGTTTGGACCACTGTTTGTGGTGGTGGTGTTGATCTTTGTTGCCATTGGTGGTGGCAAAGGCTTTGGGGCTCTCGGCCTTGGACAGAGCTCAGGGCGAGCTCGAGCTATGGAGGATTGTGAGGTACATAGATTTTTTTTTTTGTTGGTGAAATGGGACAGAGAATTTTATTGATAGCGAGGAGATGGTTGGGCTGTGGAGAGAGTGAGCTGTTTTGAAAAATGAAAAAAATAAAGAGAGAGAGAGATCGTGTGAGTGGTGGCCGGTGGGTGGTTGGTAGGTGAAATAATAATAATAAATGATTATTTAAAGAAAATATATTATATAATAGATTATCTAACGTAGATGTTTTTGCAAAGTGCTTTTGTAAAGTAGAAAAAGTAGAATTTTTTTTTTGATACAAGATAAAATTTTTACTTTAACCTAACCTAAGTGTATATGTGTGTGAAGCTCCCTCCTAGAAACTTGAATTCTAATCCTTACCTCCACATCTTACAAGCATTTATACTTGTAGAGTGACCACCATACCAAGGGTGCGTGGTGGTCACTCTACAAGTTTAAATGCTCTTAAAAGCCAAAAAAATCCAAATAAAGAGGCCTATGCGTTTAGGACAAACTGAAAGTTTCAGCTTATTTGCAATTTTCGCTTATTTTTGCTACTATTCATGAATCTGCATTTTTTAGTACTATTCATGAGTCCCATTATACCGTTCAGTTAACTTTTATCTTTATTTATTGTATTTTCAGCAAAAAAAATTTCCTATTTCAACTAAATAAGTTATTCCCAAACGAATATGAAACTAAAATATATATATATTGCACAGAATACATAACTAATAACCCAACGATGTCACGCTGACACGTGTGAAAAAACAAAAGCTAACTAAATTGGGAGTTCTCGTTGAGAGCTAGCTAATCCCACATCGTCTAGTTACACGAAGCTATCTATGTTTATAAGCAAGAGCGAGAGTACAAGGCTTGTCCCTTCGGGGACATCCGATAAAATTGGAACGATACAGAGAAGATTAGCATGGCCCCTGCGCAAGGATGACACGCATAAATCGAGAAATGGTCCAAATTTTTTTCTTTACCCAAAATTTCCCAAACCCATTTGTGAATTCTTCCATGGCTTCGTTCTTTTACACTTTCTCCATCTTCACATACGTTTTGGAGTCTTTCTCAACAGGTAAGCCCACACTTTTGGATCATTTTCGCGGGTTTCTTTTCTCTTCGCCTCTATTTGATATCAGAGCATTTTGATATTTAGGGAAATTTTGAATCTTTGATAGTTTTGGTGGTTGACTTGGAATTATCATAACCATATTCCAGATTTTCATTGAATTACATTCGCTTAGTTAGAGCTTATTTTCACTGGTGTAATAAAGTTTGATTGTTAGAAAGCATAATATTCTCTAAATTTAAAAACATGGGTATTGTGTAATTCTGAATGGTTGCCAAGATTGTCTCAATTGCTGCTTTGCCTTCAGAAACTGAGTAATGTTTGGAGTTTATGCATTTCACTACCCCTGTGAGTTGTGACACAACATTCCTGGTGTGGAGATTGCATATGACTTGGCTCCCCATTTAGTAAATTTCACTTGCTGGAGTTTTTGAGAAATGCAAGGCCCACCTCAAATCCACTGTTCACTTACAGACAGGTAGCCTGCATTTGAAATGGCAAATTTTAGTTTTCAATGGCCGGCTAAGATTTTAAATGAATTTTTCAGCTTCCTAAACATCTGTTTGGTAAGTTGTTGTTTGATGGCATTTTCATACTTTAGGTAGTCAATTTGTCAGTCTAAGGTCTGCACAAATCTTTGGTGCCACTGGTGCTAATAGTGGTTTTTGTGTGTGAGCTCCATTTGTTTGCGCATAGATTTAAGGTTTAAACCAGCTCTCTAGGCTATAAGTTTCATAGGTATGATTGCTAGTTCTGACTATTATGCTTTAAGGATTTCCTTTAGTCAATTGTTTTTGTAGCTGGGGTGGTGCAATCATTTTAAGAAGCTGCTGAAGAATAATATTGACAACGCTGAGGACATCAATTAGGCAAAATTTCTCGACATCTTGAAAAAAAGAAAAAGAAAGAAAAAAAATGAAATAAGAAGAAGTGAATAGATAGATGAAGCCTCGCATTCAGCTATGCAATACTATGTGTGTATATATATATATTTTGGAGATGAGCAATCCTATGTACGTAGTTGGATTAGAACTTGGTAGTAGAATTCAGTTGCTTGTCAATGTTCAAGATGTTGAGTTGTTGACCATACTGATGTGGTGTGATATGCCTTATTTCCTCAAATTGCTTAAGATTTTGATCGTCTTTTTCAATGAGGAAGAAAATTATAGTTGCTCACATATCGAAATGCAGAAATATAATCTAAGATTCCTTGGTTTCCTGTCCTGCAACCTTTACAGAGTTTTAGTGATTTGTTTATCGTTTAAAAAAAAAAAAAAAAAAAATTCTTGGAGTATGGATTTGTTGGCTCATTATGTATTCCTTTTATATTTTCTTATTTTGTTGGCAATTTTCTTTTGTACAAACAGTGCAATGCCTCCATGTAGTCAACAACTGTTACAACCCTACAAGCTTACAGCATACATCAAGCCCTAACCATGTGGAGTAAAAAAAAAGGCACCTGTGTAGGCAATTGGTGGCCCATTTGGTCTGATGAGTGTGCACATTACTGTTCAATTAGTCGCTCTTGATATGCTCCAAACTCCAGGTGGATGTGCCCCTTCCATCCCGGCTCCAAACACCTTTTAAGAACATTACCTGCCTGTGATGTCCTTAAAAAGGGGAAATCCTCAGATACTTTAGATGTTAAAGCATTTCCAGCATTAAGGAGCAAGGTTGAACTTAATTATGTAAGGTTATGGTCCAGGTAATTTCTGTTGGCTTTGAAAATCTGGTTGATTTTGCCACCCTGCCCTACTGGCCATTTCCTAGCAATGGGTGACTTTGCTATGAAAGAGGAATGACAGGAGAAGCACTGCAAGAGCCATGGAAAGAGAGAGTGAACTGTTTAGACTTTTGATTCCATTGTTGCTTTGCACACGTAAACATTGCTTTGATGTAAAGCAGGGGAATGATATAATTTCCTATTACCCAGATGTCGTTGTTATTTTAAAACCTAATGAAATGTGATTAGAATGATAAACATTATTACACAAACGAGAACTGCCTTTGTGTTCTACACATGTTTTTCCTGGCAAAGTTTATGAGGAAACTTTTACTCAGAATCGTCCATGTGAACCGAACTAGCATAAGTTGAGAACTTTTACTCAGAATCGTCCATGTGAACTGAACTAGCATAAGTTGAGAACAGTATTAGATGGGCTGCTTAACTAGCAAGGGAGGAATGATGGCTTGTCGTGGTTTTTGAAGGTGACCCCAAACCTCCATGGATGTTAATCAACCCAATTTTACATTGCAGGTGATCTATACAGATGAGGAGATTAGGAGGTTGAAAAAAGGATCAACGAGGTTGGTTTCAACTTCAGTATCTTGCGAGTTGGGTGCTTTGCCTTTCGTTATGGTAAATGCCAAAAGGCTGGATTGTTGTATATAATGTTTCTTTTGTATCATTCTTTTGTAATTGCCTCCGGAATAATTCCTACAAAGGATACCATTTTGAGGTTCAACCCAGACATTGACCCAGCTTGTCCACTATGTGGTGAATCTCCTCAAACTTCAGTCCATATCTTCATCCACAGCCAAGCAGCCAGAGCACTATGGTTTGGTAGTAATTGGGGATTCAACCCTCATGAACTACATCTCACGTCCACTTGACAACTCATTGATCTATTGTTATCCCCTAATTCTACTGTTATTCCTTCGGACATTGAAAGGCAAGCTTTCCTAGTATTCGAATAACTAACTCTAGAATGTATTTTGGAGATCAAGGAATTTGGCTCTGTTTGATAAAGTTGAGATGAACATCCAGAAATCTCTATGGCAGATAAGAAGTAGAATGAAAGAATACATGAGGACAGTCCCAGAATCTTCTTTGTCAATTCCTAAATTAAGGGATGTTAAGTGGTCAAGTCCACCAGAAGGCGCCTTAAAGATCAACTGCGACACTGCAATTGGCCAAGACAAAGCTTATCTTGCTATTGTTGCCAGAGACTGGAGAGGGACATTGGTATTACTATGTCCAAAAGAGTGGAAATCAACATCCCTGTCCAAGCCGAAAATGAAGCTATCAGCTGGGCTGTACCCCAGCTAGTAAGCCATAATATTCACAAGACCATTGTAGAAAGTGATGCCAAGGTATGCATTGAAGCCATGTTAGAATCAAGCTCTAGGCCTCCATGGAGAATTGAGGTGCTGACTGCTGACACTCTTGTCTTTAGCTCATAGGGTTGATTCTTTAGAATTCGAGTGGACCCCAAGAGAAGCTAACATGGCAGCCCATGTACTGGCTTCATGGTCTCTTACTAATAGAGTAGCTAATTATTTTGTATTGGGCTCAGCCCCTGCTGTTCTTTCTGATGTAATTAATTCTGAGCGAGCAAGCCTTTGTCCTAGGCTCTTTTGTATAGCCCTCTGGGGTTGTTTGTTTTGGAATAAAATGGCAGATTATCAACCAAAAAAAAAAAAAAAAAAATTCAGTTTAAGAAAAGAAGAAAAAGGAAATCATAGATTAGAATGAGGAAAAGCCTAAGTTTTAGGTTGCTCAAGCCATTTGAAACTAATACTGTGTCTCCAATAATGATATGAACTTCCTCAATCTGGAGCTCCTCCAAAACTAATTTTGAGGCACTTCCATGTTGCCCTACGGGAATCATGAGTAATATGGATTCCTTATCATACAGTATTAAAGAAAGGGACTTTTACAAGGTAGGAGTGTTTTTTAATTAAGTAAAAAAGAAAAAGCAATAAGAATGGGTGCAGTGTAGAAATGTAATTACTAATTAGTCTATGGACACAGCTTTTATCACAACAAGTGTTGGAAGAATCTTATCAATATAATGTTCACTATTTCAGCAATCATATGACCGTTTTCTTTTTTCCTAACATAAATTAATATATAATTATTGAAGAAAAAGAGCTGTGTAGTATGTTCTAATGAGAAATAACAATTTTATCATCTTCTTTCTAAAAGAGCTAATCTCCACTGCTGTCTCTTGATGCAGTCAAATTGCAAAGGGCCTAACATTGCGCAGAAGGACTATAGAGCTGTGGAAGTAACAGAGAAAAAGGAAGTTCCTGCGGCCATGTGGGTAAGATTTCTTATTATATTTATGAGGAAGTTTATTGGTGAACTCTATGCAAATTTTGTGTGGAAAACCTAGTCTTTTTGAGAAGGATATCAAAATGATTATTTTGCAGGGGGAATTGTTCATTGAATTCTTAAAATTGTTGGTTAATGATGTGAGTAGTTAGCAATCTTGGCAGTTGCTTAGCTTGTGTGGGAAACCAGAAGGTGGCAATGAACATAACAGACTAGAAAATAAAATGAAATTTTTGGTGCCTCATGTTTTAACCCAGTATAAGTTTAGTATACTATTAGTTGATCAGAATCATAATCCTGTTATGAATCTTGCCTCAAAAGGAATGAAAATTTTCCTATCATTTGTTGTTATTGAGTTCCCATCATTGTACATGTTTATGTTTGAAATGAGAGGTCTTTATAAAGTTGATTATGAATCAAAGGATGTTTCATTCTTGTTCTCTTTTTGGAAGATAAATTCTCATGCCTTTCTCACAAATAGGGTGGTAATGACAAAACAACAGTTTTGCTTCTAATTTATGTCTTCACTGCATTTTCAGGTAGTTTCAGCAGAGCCTAACTTTGATCAAACTGAGAACAAAATTTCAGCCAGTAAGGAGATTAAAGGACCAGCAGAGGCAGTTGCAACAGCTAGAGAACCTCATGATTCCCCCATGCCTAAGGAAGTCCGAAAGGAGTGGACTTGTGATATATGTCAGCTAACTACTCAAAGTGAGAAAAACTTAAAATTCACACCTTCAAGGAAAGAAACACAAGGCCGCTTACGAGGCATTCAAAGCAAAGAACCAGCCAAACATGGTCTCAGATTCAACTGCAAAGAAAACTGAGCAGCCAGTTGAAGAGCTGTTAAAGATTGTATCCACCAAAGGAGTGAAGCAGAGAACTATTACAAATCAAGAAGAGAAACAGCAAGGCCAGCCAAAGAGTGTTTTGGCTTCAACTGCAAAGAAATCTGATCAGCTCAAAAAAGAGGAGCTAGAAAAGAGAGTTTCAACAATGGACCAGAACAGAAGAAAGAAGTTGTTAGTGTGAAAGAATCCACTTTAAGGTGCAACATTTGTAATATAAGCTGCACCGGAGAAAACAACTTAGTTTCTCACTTTAATGGGAGGAAGCACTTGGCTCAGATTCAGTTAGTGAACAATTTTTTGGTGGACATGCTGACCAATTTTTGTGGTTCATATCACTGACACGAAACCGTTGCGCTTGTTATGAACGTGAAGATGTTAGCCTAAAATGAGCGTGTTTGTTTTACTCTTTAATTTTAGCTGATTGCATTCACTGAAGCTGAAATGTAGAACCTTAGATTGTGAAATCCAGTGCAATAAAATTTTCTTGTGGTTTTATCTATAATTAGAAGCCCCTTCATATGATGTACAACGGTTATTTCTGTGGTTTTTCTTTTTATTTGCCTAAAAGATTCTTGTAATTTTTTTTAAAAAAAATCCCTAATAAGATAAATACAACCTATTAATTAATTTATTATGATGAAAATACTAATGATACACCAATTTTCTGTTAAATATTTCATTACATAGCATAATACTAACCCCTATATCTAAATGTCATGGAAAATATGATATTATGTAAATACTAATAATACTCTAATTTTCTGTTAAATATTTCATTACATAGCATAATACAAACACCTATATCTAAATGTCATGGAAAATATGATATTATGTAAAAAAGTTCTATCTTATAAAGTATATTACTAATTTTTCAACACTTGAAATTTAACACCTCAATGATTTTAGGCTTTGTTTTAAACACCGGATTGGACTGGCCGGTTCAATTGAAAACCAATTTGGTTTGCTAAACTAGTCAAATCTAGTAAAAATCGAAAACTAGGACCAAAATAAGTTCTTTGATCATACCCGTTTTTAAAAGTCAATTGAAAAAAAAAAAAAAAAAAAAAAGCACAACCCAACCCTAAAAATATGAATATTTTTTTTCCTTAAGAATAAAATTGGGATAATTGTAGTCATCCATCATAATTATAGGATATTTGCAATGTGCACATTATAATTCAAAATTTTTAAACAACATCCTAAATCGAAAATGATTTGCTATATCCCGGCCCACATCATCACTTTAGGGTGGATCAGTGGATGATTTTAATTAAACCATATTAAAATGTAATTTAAATGATGAGTGATGGAGCATCGAAAACTCCCAAAAAAAAAAAAAAAAAAAAAACCTACACAAAAAAGATACAAAATTGATATAACAAGCTTCAGCCTAATATCTTCTAAAAAAATATTAAAAAATTAAGTCTAATAATTTGCAATTATACAATTCAAATTCTAAGCCAATAGTTTATTACTAGAAAGATATTAGAAAGACAATTCCAAAAGATTTATTTGTAAATCTAAAAGTAGTACTTCTATTACTTCACTAAATACATTATATCAGTTTGTAGAAATCGAGCAAAAAATTGTCAATCTTTCTAAAAAATTTAAATAAAAAAATTTAATACAAAAAATTTAAATTTTTATAACTATATATGACTTTTAAATATTATTCTAGAAAAACAATAATATAATACTTTGGATGACTAAAAATAAGAGAATATAAACCTATTAATCCTTTAAAAAATGTACTTATATTATTAGGAATTATCAATTAATAATTTAATATATAGGAACAAATATGCCTTTGTTCTTACTCCGCTGGATCCTTTTAAAATCTCTACTATATATAATAAGACTCAAATTCTTTGACATCTACTTTTCACTATTCTCAAAACAACTCCTGTTGTTTAATTAGTTGATATTTCAAAAAACAGAAGGACAATATAAGTTGTAAGGACTCAATTTGTAACGACCACAAAATGATATTGGGTTCGCACGTAAAAAGGCCCGAACAATATAATTTGTAGAGCGTGGGTGTTCAAGAACTAGATTAACCTCTCTAGAAGTAAAAAGATTCAACCTCACGTTTATAGATGGATCATAGCTGATATAACAATCGGTTCTTCTTTGAAATAGATACAGTTCTTTTGTTTTTCAAGTTTTCTTCCTGAGTCTTCTCTTTGTTTTTCTCTATGTTCCGATCCCCTTCTTGCATGCCCTCCTTTCATGTTATATATCGCCCTCTTTATTCCATCTTCACCACACACGTGTAGGTTGGGTTCAGGGGATCTCTTTCTGTCCCATCAAACACCTTCTGGAACTTTTTTCTAGTAGCTGTAAGGCTGCTTCATCACTGTTCAGGCATCACTTCCACATTAATGCGGCCAGAGAGTTGGTTGAGAGGCAATTAATGCGGAGGCAGCTGTTACCGTAGATATTTGTTTGCATTCTCTCTCTCCCACCTTTGGCCCTTTATCCCACCTTGAGTGGTGACGTAGCTCCGAGGTATGTTTGTAACCTGATGGCATCTTGATCGTCCTCAGCCTCGTATTGCCGAGAAGTGTTTTGTCCTCGGACGAATACTGAACTCCCCTTTCATGATATTCCCTCTTCCCTTCGTTTGGTTACCCCTTTAATCTGATATGGGCCTCCTTGGGCAGGTTTGCCTCCTCGGATGGGCCACAGGCCCAATTAACTTGACTTTAATAGTTTTAGTGACTGACCGGCCCCCACAATAGTCCCTCAAAATCTTGCTTTTCGACTCCTCGGGAGAAAAGATAGATTTTGACGTCAGAAGCCCATACCCAGTTATGTTTGGAGGCATGCTTCTGATGCTTCAGTATCCCGATTCTGGCAGCATTAAATTTTGGCGACGCCCTTGTCTCCCACGTTCGATGGTGAGATGCAAATCAAACGATGGAGGGCATGTCTCGTTTCATGAGCGGGAATTTTACTGCTCATAATTTCTACACGACTATAAAGGCGTTCTCAAATCAATTCTCTTTCTTACCTTCGGTGACCACACAGCTCCAGAGCTCATACACTGAACCTGCCTTTCTCCTTTTTTATCATTTTCCTGGCGCCTACAAATAATCACATCTTGTCCGAGGTCCCTCTTTTAAACCTGTAAGTCTTCTTAAAATCTTTACCACTTTTATCTTAAATTCGTTAAGTTCTCTTCTAAATCCTTTAGAAAAATGGGGAAAAAGAAGAGTTCATTTCGGTGTCTAATTGAGTCCGAGGAAGGTATCAGAAATTTCCGCTCTAAGTACGGGATTCCCTCCATGGTGGGTATGAGATACGCAGCCCAAAGGGAATGGGTTGACGCTAGGCAAACAGGGGAAGTGGTTATTCCCATGATTGCCTTCATAGAAGGCGGGATGACCATCCCCATGGGTAGTATTACTAGGAGCTACCTTAGTTTCTTTAGGCTATCCCCTACCCAGTGTGCCCCAAATATGTTTAGAGTTCTGGGAAGCATAGATGCTTTGAATGAGAGGATGGACCTAAAACTGACCCACCATGATGTGAATTGGGTGTACAATTTCCACCACCTGAAAGGGCAGGGGTATTATCTTAGATCGAGATATCCCGAGGTGAGGCTAATCCAGTGCCTTCCCATTTCGAACAAGAACCTAAAGGAGGATTTCCTTATTTTCTCCGGGGAATGACATAATGGTCTGCCATGCCCCACGGTGGAAGGAGTACCAGGTGGGAGCATAGTTAGAGATTCATAACATTTGGTTTCTGTATACGCTTTTTTTTTTTGGTCTCGTGATTCCTACCTCTAACAACGCTTTACTTCAATTCAATAGTTTTGCAGATAGACGTTACACAAAGCCTAACCTTAGGTTAGTCAATAAGGTGAGCTTGGATAAGGTATTGAAAGCCGAGATATACGTGAACGAAGATGACGGCCAGCTCCGGGCAGCACATTTGATCCTCGACTATACCCCCCTATCATCCACTTTTCAGGCGCCGAAATACGTTATTAGAGCCCGCGATCCTCGGCTTCACTGTATCAGTGTTGCCTATTCAGGGTTCATAGTCCCAGAAGGTATTCCACTTCTCCAATATACATCCCGTATCGGGCCTCTTTTCGTGGCCAAAGTCTCGGCAGGAGCCTCTTCATCCCAGCTTACCCCCCGAGAAGAGGAAGTAGAAGAGAGAAAGGAAGAGGAAAAAGACGAGGAAGAAGTTGTAGAGGTCTCTGAAACCTCGGACGACTTCGGGATTTTTGATCAATCCATAAACTCCGGGGAAGATCCTGACGAGATGGGGATACAAAGAAAACCCCAAAGAAGCTTGCTGGAGTTGATGGAAGATCAGCCGGGGAAGAGTGCGCCGGCAAAATCAACACAATCCCAGGCTCCATCTCTTCCCGCTAGGTCTCCTCCTCCTGCTCCTCGCTAGCCTTCTCGTCAACCTCCTCAGCCAGACCGTCTTGACGCTGCCGAGTTAAAAAGGTGTAGGGAACAAAAGGGTAAGGAGGTGGCAGACATTGGCAAGTCTCGTCCTACTCGTGAGGAGGATACCCAACGAGCTGTAAAGCAGCAAAAAACCAGGCACCAAGTTACGCGGGGCCAAGAGAGATCTGATTCCCAACTTTCAGAGCCACAAGCATGGTTGCCAATATCTATGCACGGTGGAGAGCCCCTGCGAGATGATGCATCTATAAGGGACTTCAACGGCGGCATAGGGTGCCACGTAGCCTCGGCCATAGAGGAAGCCTTATTGCTTCCAAAAGATATGGCCGAACTAAAGAATATGAGGAAGAATGAACTCATCCTCGACAATAAAAGATACTTGGGCATGGTAAGAAGTTGACTTTTTTGCTCTTTCCTTTCACGATCATTAGTCACCAATATGTACTTTTCACTGGCTATAGTGTTAACCTCTTTTCTTTAGATTATCCAAAATACTTTCAAGCTGGATGAGATGCTCAATATCTGCTCCGATCAGCTAGATGATGAAAGGAAGAGACGAAAAACGGCTGTACAGACCTTGTCCAAATTTGAACAGGACTTGGCCGATGTAAAGAAAAAGTTACATGCTGAAGAGCAAGCTCGCAAGAGCGTCGAGTCGGCACTAGAAGGTTATCAAAAGTAGGCCGATGACCAGGGGAACCACTTGCGTGAGGTGAATGTCGAACTGAAGAAGGCTCAGGAACAAGTCCTAGTTCTTAAGAAGCACTCGGAGGAAACCCAAAAGCTAAGGGAGCGAGCCGAAAAGTCCAGGGAGGAAGCCGAGAAAGCAAAAATCAAGGCCGAATGGGCAATGAATGAAGCTGAGCAGAGAGGCTATGAGGTTGGTATAGCTGAGACTGAGGAGGCTTTGAAAGCTGAGGTTCCGACAGTGTGCCGTATCTACTGCACAAAAACTTGGGATGAGGCCCTTAACCGTGCTGGGGTGGAGGCTTCATCTGAGTTACGTAAGCCAGAGAACGTATTCTATCCTGAGGCGATCCGTCCCTCAGCTCTTCTACCCTATCAAGCTGAAGCTCCTCCTTCAGTCGTTAACCCCAATGAGGAGGTTTTGCCTTGCAGTTTTCCCCTCTCTGGCCAGCCAGAATCAGATAAAGGGGGAATTGCCCCTCCAGGAACTTCCTCGGACAAGACCGCAACTGCTTCGGAGGCAGAGACGGCCTCCCAAAATTTTCAACAGGCTTTGGCTTCCACAGTCTTGCGAACTGGGGGTGTTACTAAGGATAAAGAGGAAATCACTACTTCGGAGGCAGACAAATCTGCCAGCCAGGACCCGAAGATCCAATTCAAATTGAAAAAGTAGGAATTGTTTTGTAGTCTAACCTGAAATTTAGTAAGGACTCTCATGTTTATTTTCTTATCGCCCTTGCTACTTTATGTTATTCTTGTAATTGTTCACTGTGTTATTGTAATTTGGATGGGTTCATTTCAACTATCTTTTGTTTGCATGTGGCAATTCTACTTATAAACATCGTCAATTGGCAATTAAAAATAGATGATAAGCATTAATACAACAGGGTCTTAGGAAGACGTTTTAGATACGCACGTATTCTTTCCAATCAATTGCAGCTTTTTATAAAAGTTCAAAAACTGAATAAAATTATGCCTCCAGTACTTCGATTGTACATTAAATGACGTTCATAGATTCCTCTTTAATACTTCAATAGATGTTATAGGGTGTTAATTTTTACTAAGTTTGTGATCCGAGGACCTGCCACAACTTAGTTACTGTTCAACACTTCAATACCTATCATAGGATATTAATTTCTACCAAATTTGTGGTCCGAGGACCTGACATAACTTAGTTTCTGTTTAACATTTCAATATACATCATAGGACGTTAATTTCTACCAAGTTTGTGATCCGAGGACCTGACATAACTTAGTTTCTGTTTAACATTTCAATACACATCATAGGACGTTAATTTCCACCAAATTTGTGATCCGAGGACTTGACATAACTTAGTTTCTGTTTAACATTTCAATATACATCATACATCATAGGACGTTAATTTCTACCAAGTTTGTGATCCGAGGACCTGACATAACTTAGTTTCTGTTTAACATTTCAATAGACATCATAGGACGTTAATTTCCACCAAGTTTGTGATCCGAGGACCTGACATAACTTAGTTTATGTTTAACATTTCAATACACATCATAGGACGTTAATTTCCACCAAATTTGTGATCCGAGGACTTGACATAACTTAGTTTCTGTTTAACATTTCAATACACATCATAGGATATTAATTTCCACCAAGTTTGTGATCCGAGAACCTGACATAACTTAGTTTCTGTTTAACATTTCAATACACATCATAGGATGTAGGAACACAGGATGTATGGCTAACGTAAATTAAAAGAAAAACTTGAATTGAAATACTTTTATTAATAATAATACCTCTTGAGATTATTTACATTCCAAGGATGAAGTACAGCTTTTTCATCTAGGTCTTCCAGATAATAGGCTCCTATTCCAGCTACAGAAGTGATCCGATAAGGCCCTTCCCAATTAGGTCCCAATTTTCCCCAATTTGGATTCTTGGTGGTCCCAAGAACTTTTCTCAGCATCAGATCTCCTACGGCTAACGGCCTCAGCTTCACATTACTATCATAGCTTTGCTTGAGTTTATGCTGGTAGTAAGCTAGTTGAACCATCGCGCTCTCCCTTCGCTCTTCGATCAAGTCCAAATTTTTCTCCAACATCGCATTATTATTGTCCGAAGAGAATGTACTGGTCCTTAACGTTGGAAATCCAGTTTCCAGAGGGATGACGGCCTCGGCCCCATAGATCATGGAAAAAGGGAGTTTCCCCCGTTGAACGTCGGGGTGTTGTTCGATATGTCCAGAGAACATGTGGCAATTCCTCCACCCACTTCCCTTTTGCGTCATCCAGCCTCTTCTTAAGCCCATTGACTATTACCTTGTTAACAGCTTCAGCCTGCCCATTCCCCTGAGGATAAGCCAGAGTGGAATATCTGTTTCTTATACCCAGGTCCGAACAGTATTGCCTAAAGGTATTGCTATCAAATTGAAGTCCATTATCCGAGACAAGAGTGCGTGGAGTTCCAAATCGCGTGACAATGTTCCTCCAAATAAACTTCTTAACATCTACATCTCTGATGTTCGCCAAGGGCTCAGTTTCGACCCATTTAGTGAAGTAATCTGTGCCGACCAGCAGATACTTCTTGTTTCCTAGGGCTTTAGGAAAAGGGCCGACAATGTCCAGCCCCCACTGAGCAAAAGGCCAAGGGCTGGAGAGAGGGTTAAGAACTCCTCCTGGTTGATGGATATTTGGAGCGAATCTTTGGCACTGATCACATTTCCTAACGTACTCCTGCGCTTCCTTCTGCATATTTGGCCACCAATATCCTTGTGTGATGGCTCGGCATGATAGAGATCTTCCCTCTGTATGACTTCCACAAATGCCTTCTCTAGGATTGATTCTGCAGTCTCAGGAGGCACACAGAGCAAGTATGGCCCAGAGAAGGACTGTTTGTATAACTTTTTATCCTCAGATAACTAGTACCGAGGAGCTTTCCTTCATATTTTCTCAGCTTCTACCTTCTCTTTGGGCAATATGTCACTTTCAAGGAATTTCAATATGGGATCCATCTAGCTCGGCAGTAGACTAGTTTGATTGACTTAACAAACATCCTTTTCTGGTGAGGTGGGGGTACACAGGTCTTCAACGATGATCACCCGAGGAAAATTCCGTACTAAGGAGGTGGCAAGCGTTGCCAAGGAATTAGCGTGAGTATTTTCACCTCGGGGAATATGTGATAAGTCAAAAGACTCAAACTTCGTTTGCATACGCCTAACCCGGCTCAGATACCCTTGCATCCTTGGATCCTGGGCCTCCAGTTCTCCTCACCTAGCCGACTACCAATCTCGAGTCCGAGAATAATTCCACTACCTTTCCGCCTATTTTTTGGACCATACTCATTCCCATTAACAAAGCTTCGTATTCTGATTCGTTGTTAGTAGCCGAGAACCCTAACCTCAAAGACTTCTCGATGATGACCTCTTCGGGGGATATCAATACTAATCCCAATCCTGCTCCCCGTTGGTTCGCTGCCCCATCCACGTACACCCTCCAAGAGGATCCGCCTCGTGTGGATATCAGGCCAACCGATTTTTCATCCATGTGGTCTTGCTTCATGTTAACTTCTTCTAGGCACTCGGGGAACTCGGCCACCAGATCGGCAAGGACTCGGCCTTTCACAAAGGTGCAAGGCATGTACTTGATATCGAAGGCGCCCAGAATCGTCCCCCACTTAGCAATTCTTCCGGTGTAGTCCGCACTTCTTAGTATGGACTTGAGGGGTAGCTGGGTTAAGATAACCACAATATGGGCTTGAAAGTAATGCGGAAGTTTGCGTGTTGCATGGACCACAGCCAAGATGGCCTTTTCTAATGACAAGTATCTCACCTCGGCCTCATGGAGGGATTTACTTACATAGTACACTGGCCTTTGGACGCCATTGTCTTCTCGTATCAAGACGAAACTAATTGCATGAAGGGCAACCGCCAGATAAGCAAACAATACCTCATCCACCTAAGGACTAGACATGATAGGCGGCCGGGACAGGTATTCTTTCAACTATTGGAATGCCACAGCACACTCCTCGGTCCATTCAAATCCTTGCCACTTATGCAATAGACGGAAAAAAGGACGACACCTCTCAGCTGACCTGGAGATGAACCGGTTCAAAGCAGCAGTCATTCCAGTCAGTTTCTACACTTCTTTTGGATTCCGAGGTGCTTGTAAATCGTTAATGGCCTTAATCTGATCTGGGTTAACTTCAATTCCTCTATGGGTCACCATGTACCCTAAGAACTTTTCGGAACCCACACCAAAGGAGCACTTTGAAGCATTCAAGCGTAACTTGTATTTTCTCAGTATCGCAAAGATACTCGTGAGATCTTCCACATGCTCAGACACCATTTTACTCTTCACAACCATGTCGTCGATATAAACCTCAATACTTCTACCAAGTTGTGGTTCAAACATTTTCGTCATCATGCATTGGTAGGTAGATCCGACGTTTTTCAAACCGAAAGGCATCACCTTATAATGGTAGTTCCCAATTGGGGTGACAAAAGCAGTCTTTTCCTGATCGTCCGCGGCCAGCGGTATTTGGTGATATCCTTGGAAGGCATCCAAGAAACTCATCCTAGGATGACCCACGATTGCATCCACCAACTGGTCTATTTTCGGCATGGGAAATGGATCCTTGGGGCAAGCCTTATTGAGGTCCGTGAAGTCCACGTACACCCGCCACTTTCCAGTCTTCTTTTTTACCACCACCGTATTGGCCAACCATTGAGGATAGAAAACTTCCTTGATAGCCCCAGCCTATTTGAGCTTGGCCACTTCACTCCTAACCGCCTCGGCGTGCTCCTTCGATGGTCGCCGAGGAGGCTGCCTCCTGGGAATAACGGCGGGATTCACATTGAGTCGATGACAAATGAAATTCGGGTCCACCCCTGGGGCTTCATACGGGTTCCATGCAAACACGTCTACATTGGCTCGGAGGAATTCCGACAACCTCTCCTTCTCTTGCAAAGGCAACTTAGCCCCAATCTGGAAGAATTTTTCCGGATCACCAGCAACAATTACTCTCTCCAAATCTTCACACTCTACCTCATCGGCTGGTACATCCAAGCGTAATGCTGGGGGATTTAATTGCTATAATTCATTGTCGGCCGTAGCCGAGGTTTCTGCTTCTGGCTGATGCTGTATAGTCGCTACTAGACATTGCCGAGCAGCCGCCTGGCTCCCTACTATTTCCAACACTTGGCCTCCGGATGGGTACTTCACTTTCTGATGCAAAGTAGACGAGACCACTTTAAGGGTATGAAGCCAAGGTCTGCACATAATAGCCGTGTATGGAGAAAAAACATCTACGATAATAAAGTCCACCTCCACCACATCCGTACCTGCTTGTACAGGCAGCCTGATCAATCCTTTGGGAGCAACCATCCTTCCCTCAAAACTTACTAGAGGGGAGTTGTAGGTTGTTAAATCCTCTGACTTCAAACCTAGCCTCTTGTACAAGTCTGGATACATTATATCCACAGCGCTACCCTGATCTACCATCACCCTTCTGACATCGTACAAACCAATTCTCAGCGTTACCACCAAAGCATCATCATGGGGCTGTATGGTTCCAACCATGTCCTCATCCGAAAATCCCAGAATCAGGGGGACATCCACCTTGGCTCTCTTTGATACTTGGGAATGCTCCTCGGCCAGGGATCGAAACACCGACAGTACCCTGGAAGGGCAAGATCCAGTCCTCCCTGGGGCCGTAAAGATAACGTTAATCGTACCCAGAGAAAGTCTTGAAGAAGTGTCCCCACGCATCTCTAAACCTGCTTGGCTTGCCTTACCGCTGGAGTGATGCAAGAGTTGCTTTAATTTCCCTTCTCGGACCAACTGTTCCAAGTGGTCCCATAAATTCCTGCAATTTTCCATCGTGTGCCCATGATCCTGATGATAGTGGCAATATAAGTTTGGGTTGCGTTTCCTAGGCTCTCCCGCCATCTTGTTCGGCCATTTGAAAAATGGTTCATTCTTTATCTTCTCCAAAACCTGCTGCACTGGCTCTCGAAATATTGCATTAACCACCTGGGTGTTCGCCGAACCCGACTGCCTGACAAAATCCTTCCGGGGTCGGTTACTGTTATAACGGTCCGACCTGAAATCCCTCTTCTCCTGAGGGATTACCTTGGCCTTCCCTTTTCCCTAAAGTTGATCCTCCTCTACCCTTCTGTACTTATCTATCCTGTCCATCAATTGGTGTACACTGGTAACAGGTTTACCCGTCAGGGATTTCCTTAAATCGTGATCGGCTGGGAGGCCAGCTTTGAAAGTGGTTATGGCCACATCATCGTTTTTTCCTTTTATTTCATTAAATATTTCCCAGTACCTATCCGAATAAGCCTTGAGAGTCTTACCCTCTCGTATAGACATAGTTAGCAAAGATCCCAAAGGCCGAGGAACCCTGTTGCACGTAATAAAACGAGCACCAAAAGCCCGGGTCAGTTTTTGAAAGATTCAATAGAATTGGCCGCTAAACCGTTGAACCATCTCATCGCCACCGGACCCAAACTTGATGGAAAGACCTTGCACATTAAAGCCTCGTCCTTGGAGTAAATAGCCATTTTTTGGCTAAAATAGCTTACATGTTCTACTGGGTCCGACCGGCCATCATATAGGGAGAACGTAGGCTGATGGGATCGCCGAGGAAGAACTGCATCGTCTATATTCCTCGTAAAGGGTGATTTGGAAATTTGGCTCAAGGCTTTATTCATGGCATTGTTACCCAAGCCCATGCTAGGTGGACTCCTGCGCCTACGTCGATGGCGGTGCTCCTCCTCATAGGAGAAAGTCTCGCTTGGCGGAGTTCTCGATCTTCGCCTATAACTAGCTCCATCCGACTCCTCGGATGATGGTTCGGAGCAAGGTGGGGAGCGTTCCCGCCGGGCATGACGCAACTCTCTCTTCAAATCGGCAATCTCACGTTGCAGATTCCTGTCATGCTTTGCGTGGGAGACGTGACTCTTCCCACGAGAGTGACTTTTAGTGGTACAAGTTGTGCGTACACTCCCCTCACGACCTTCTCTCCGTTCGGGACTCCTATGGGGATCACCATGCTGGGAGCCCCTTGACTCTGCCTGGTGCGGGTTGGCATCCTCCTGATGCGGTCCCGCCGTGTAATGATGTGGACCTGCTTCCTCCATCATAAACGTTGCACCGGAAGTCTTCCAAGTTAATACAAGCTCTTCTCACAGACGGCGCCAATTGTAAGGACTTAATTTGTAACGACCACAAAATGATATTGGGTTCGCACGTAAAAAGGCCCGAACAATATAATTTCTAGAGCGTGGGTGTTCAAGAACTAGATTAACCTCTCTAGAAGTAAAAAGATTCAACCTCACGTTTATACATGGATCATAGCTGATATAACAATCGGTTCTTCTTTGAAATAGATACAGTTCTTTTGTTTTTCAAGTTTTCTTCCTGAGTCTTCTCTTTGTTTTTCTCTATGTTCCGATCCCCTTCCTGCATGCCCTCCTTTCATGTTATATACCGCCCTCTTTATTCCATCTTTACCACACACGTGTAGGTTGGGTTCAGGGGATCTCTTTCTGTCCCATCTAACACCTTCTAGAACTTCTTTCTAGTAGCTGTAAGGCTGCTTCATCACTGTTCAGGCATCACTTCCACATTAATGCGGCCAGAGAGTTGGTTGAGAGGCAATTAATGCGGAGACAGCTGTTACCGTAGATATTTGTTTGCCTTCTCTCTCTCCCACCTTTGGCCCCTTATCCCACCTTGAGTGGTGACGTAGCTCCGAGGTATGTTTGTAACCTGATGGCGTCCTGATCGTCCTCGGCCTCGTATTGCTGAGAAGGGTTTTGTCCTCGGACGAATACTGAACTCCCCTTTCATGATATTCCCTTTTCCCTTCGTTTGGTTACCCTTTTAATTTGATATAGGCCTCCTTAGGCAAGTTTGTCTCCTCGGATGGGCCACAGGCCCAATTAACTTGACTTTAATAGTTTTAGTGACTGACCGGCCCCCACATAAGTATTTTGACAAAATGATTAAAAAAATGGAATAAAATATTCCAACTAAAATATCCCTTCAATACATCATATCCCATACCACATTTATTTTATTCATAATTGTAACTACTAATAATTTAAATTTCTTTTAAAAAATTTCAAAGCTCTTCAACATCTAAACAATTAGAATATTACACCCATGATTTTTTTTTTTAAAAAAATATTATTAAAAAGCTGTCAACAAACACATAAGTGACATAACACATGCAATAGGATAGTTGTTGTTGATAACGTCGTCTTCATCATCATTGTTTTCATCATAATTAATTTATATAATTGGAATAAGATTCTTTGGTATCTATTTTTTGCTATTTTCAAAAAATATTCTTATTGCTTAGTTCAAATTGTTTTTCCAAAAAAATGGTTAAATTGAAATTTGATTTTTTTTTAAAGGTTAAGTAGTCAAATTGGGAAAAAAAACTCTTATGGTATGTTTGGATGACAAGATTTGGGCATTTGGATTTGAATTTAGGTGATTAGAATCCAAATAACTTGTTTGAGAAGTTTTAAAAAGGTCAAGGATTTGGATTTGACAAATCCACCAAGAATTTTAAACTTTTAAAATGCTTGGATTTAAAATCTCTTGATTTCAAATCTATTAATTTAAAATCCAAATCTATTAATCTTGTGTGTGGGTTCGGAGTTTCCGAGCTCCAGTTCGAGCTGGTGGTACCCATGGGCTTACCTAATTGTACTGTGGGGCGTGGGACAATGACTGCCACACGCGAGACTCTTTTTTTTTTTTTTTTTTTTTTCTCTCAAAAAAAAAAAAAAAAATCCAAATCCAAATCCAAGTTCCCAAACACAACCATAACTATACCTAACTCCATATTGCATGTTTTTACTTTTTATTGATATTAATAACTATCTAAACATTCAAAACCTTTTTACATTCTTACATTTACTATTTTGAACAAAAAGAGAATCTCACAATAGATTAAAAAAAAAAAAAAAATCTCTTTAAGCATTAAAATCTAAACATTCAACACATTTTCACATTCATACATTTACTTATTTTGAACAAAAAGAGTATCTCACAATATATATTTTTTTAAAATAAAAAAAATATCTTTAAGCATGCGCATAATGGACGTGTGAGGCTAGTTATTTTTATTATACCTATCTTATATCTATATTGTCACACCCCAAACCCAATACCCGGATTTGTGACAATGACCGACATGCTAATATCAAGCTTAAACCTGATATTAACAAGAACCAACTTAACTTTTTCCAAAACTTTTACAAAATCTTCCCTCTTTCTTTTCATTCTTGTTTCTTTACTTAAATGATCTAACTTTCCACTTGATATTCAGAGCATCTACATTGTACCTCAAAAATAACATAATCCATCAATTATTCAATATCCACACTTTCACATAATACATCTCTTAATACTTTAAGGTACACCACTTTCATTAGATCCTAAAATACACCATACTACAAATCTAAGCATGAAATTGCTAATTTAGGATTTATACACATAAAACTAAAACCAGCTCCTTTCAAAACTCAACTAAGGCTTCCTCTGCTCCAACATAAAACCTGTTGACTGAAAGAGTGGAAGGAGTGAGCTACATAGCTTAGTAAATGTAAGATATATGAGAATTTAATAAGGATGCATGTAAATCAGATCATTTCATTCTATGAATATTCGAATAGGAGAACAACTTTTCATGCATAGTATTTTATATTATTTATAATAATAACTTATACGCTTTTCATAGGAAAATAATTGTTCTCCTTTTCTTATCAGAATAATATTACCAAAACCTTTTGGATTTAATTTCTTTCATTTCTTACAAAGTCACCAAATGTAATATTGATTGTTTAAAATCAATATATATGCATTCTCATTACAAAATAATCATTTTAACTTAAATCAGATAATTGGTAACTCTATCTTAAACTAGAAGCATCTTAAAGAATAACAAAACCTTTCTTCCTAAACTTCTTCTTGTAAAATATTATAATTTTCGTAGTCATAAAACTTAACATTTCATAAAGAATAAATATCTTATAACCTTTTAATATAAACTTGTACTTTCATCATAAGCTTTATCTTTAAAGCGTAACAAAACTTCAGAAACTCTTATCTTTAAAAAACAGATTTTCTTTTCATCATAAACTTCTTTTCATGAGAGCTTTTAACTTTTCATAATGCATTTAAACAAAATCATTCTCTCATGATTAATAGCATAATATAACTGTTAATAAATAACTTATTGGTTAGTCCATATCTGATAAGTCTGTACTTATTTGGGAGGCTTTTAACACTACGGTGCTAGGCATCCAGCATTCCCCACAATGCCAGGTATTCCTGGGATCACATCATAATACATATCTTTCAACCATGGGGGTAGGTTGACTTCCTCCACAAGTTGACCTTAACCAACAAGGGCGGGTACAGCAGAGCCAGTCCCACTTAATGGCCAATCATATAATATTTTCCATGGAAAGCCAGTAATTAACCCTACTGACAGAGTTCAGATCACCAGAGGACATAACCCGAAAACCTTTCATACTTATACATCATATTGAAATTTCTTATTTTGCATAACATTTCATAATAATAGCATTTCTATTATTTTCTTTAAACATCATGTTCGTGGAAATTAGTAATGGCATCAATATGCTTAAATTATATACATAAGGTTTCGAAAGCTCATGAACATATTTTTGTTAGAATAATGATTATATGCCATATCTCTAATTAAAAACCTTTTAATGCATAATATACTTTAAAATAACCTCATGACTTACCAAATACCCATATAACTTATCCCTTACTTGAAAGCAGAGGAACCGAGAGTCTACAGTCAAAGGAGCTTAGACCTGGGGAACTGGTAACACCTAAACCAAATATCAAAGTTTATTACTTACTATTAATTATTCCTTATCATAAACTTACACATTCATCTCAAAGCCTATCTCTTAAAATCAAGGAAATCCTAATTCCACCTCAATGAGGTTCTCACAAACACAAAATACATTCATCAAACAACATGATGTACTAAATCATAGAAAAACCAACATTCTCACACTAATCTCATATCTTTAGAAGAGCCAACTTTATTTCAGAAGGTGCTTTGAGGTTAGGGTGATAATGAATGCATAAATATAAAATCCTTTAAGCATGGTTTAGAACCTCTCCTTTGAGTACTAATGCATTCTAAAGATAATGCATTCATATGGTAACATACAACACGTCGGACAAAACAGCTTCATAAATACAACTGTCGCGTGGTTAAGAACCTCTCCTTTGAGTACTAAACCTCAAATTAAGTTACAAAAAAAAAAAAAAAAATTAATCTATGATCTAGACATACCAAAAGATAAGCATAATAAATTATAGTTCAAATCATTCACCCTAACTTTAGAATTAAATCTTCAAAGTTAGACATGTCCCTTACTGTTCACTGTTTTATTCTAGCAGCATATGCCTCATTTGTAAAATACAAATGGGCCGTCCATTCACATCCAAATGTCATGAAATTTTACAAAACCACTCCCCTGTATGTCTAGTATATACCAGAAAATTTTCGGAGTCAAATCATAAAACTATGATTTACTAAAAATCGTACAATAAAGCATACTCAAATCTGTCCAGGCAGAATTTCATGCAACTTAGAAATTAAACCATTATTTTTATATTAATCCAAATTCTGTGAGACCACTTCCATAACAACCACATGTGTCTTAGATTCCATAGAAAATATCCCTAGCATCCAAATTCACTGTATACAATTTAATACATAATTTACCATGCATGAACACAGAATCTGTCACAGTGACAACTTTGTAACGTTTTCTCGTAAATTCACAAACAATTATCAAACGACGGTATTTTCATATGGAGATTTTTATACACTCATTAGATATGTTATAAAACACTTATACATAGTCATTTAACCATTTAGAGCAAAAATACACACAACAAAAATCCCAGCAGCAGCATAAAAAATACTCATCCTAACTTTTTCTTACTTCCTTAATCATATAAAATCATTAATTAGTAAAAACCCTAATCTACCTTCAACAAACCATCAAAACAATTTCAAAGCTTCTTAAAACACTATACATACATACATACATACATACATACATATATATATATATATATATATATATGGACAATAGACTAAAAGAATTACATATCCCCTTACCCTGGACATGGATTCTTGGAATGATAGAGCTAGAATCACTTTAGCTTCAAGTTGGGTACAAAAGCTTGAGAAGAATTGAAAGAAACATCTTTCCTTGCTGCTGGACCCATAGGTGTGAAAGAAAGAAAAGAGTTAAGAGCTTTTCCTTCTTTTGGTGTTGGACCTGTAAGAATGAAAGAGGGAGAGAGTTCTTGATTGTTTTAGTTGCTTTGAAAGAGTCAAATAAGAGATAAGATAGAGACTTATCTTTCTTTTGGTGTGTGTGAACCCGTGGACTCAAGAGAAAGACTCAAGGGAGCTTCCTAGCTCTTTCCTTAAGAAAAAAGGGTGCAAAGTGTGTTGAAATTTCTGATTTGCTTGGACCCGTGGAAAATGAGAAGAAGTGTGTTTCCTGGATGTTTGTCTTGAGAAAAGTCAAGGAAGAAATGAGGTAGAGCTTGGTGATTGCATGGCCAACCAAGTCTTGGTCTTTGGGTTTGTCAACATGCATGAAACTTTGGCATTATGTGTTGAATTCCCATTGGTTGCATGTGGGTGAAATTTCTACTATACTATCTCATGCACCATGCTTTGAAAGAGTCAAATAAGAGATAAGATGGAGACTTATCTTTCTTTTGGTGTGTGTGAACCCGTGGACTCAAGAGAAAGACTCAAGGGAGCTTCCTAGCTCTTTCCTTAAGAGAAAAGAGTGTAAAGTGTGTTGAAATTTCTGATTTGCTTGGACCCGTGGAAAATGAGAGGAAGTGTGTTTCTTGGATGTTTGTCTTGAGAAAAGTCAAGGAAGAAGTGAGGTAGAGCTTGGTGATTGCATGGCCAACCAAGTCTTGGTCTTTGGGTTTGTCAACATGCATGAAACTTTGGCATTATGTGTTGAATTCCCATTGGTTGCATGTGGGTGAAATTTCTACTATACCATCTCATGCACCATGCTTAATTAAAGCACCAACTATGTATCTAATAACTTAAACCACTTAATATAGTTTTGTACTTAGTATATATACATAATACAAATAGCCATTTAATTATTTATAATCTTTACAATTCTTATTTAATGACATTATAAAATAATATGTTTATTAAATACTCTTATATTAATTTTAGAAAGTAAGTGGCTTAAAAATAATAATTAACCACTTAAACACATAATTTAATTATAAAGTTGGGTCGGGTTGTTACATATATGAATTTGACATATACCAAGTTTAACCATAATATTTAAAGTCCAATGCTAATAATTTTTTTGTAAAGATTTTTTTGAGAGGTACAATAGAATTTCACAATCTGTGGTGTTTGCTCCATGATGATTGTTCTTCATTATCAAGCCAAGATACCAAGTAAATTTTTGGTGTAAGTGGGGTCGAATTCTAGATTTTTTATTTAATAAATTTTTTTTTTATCAATTAAGTTAAATAAAATACACATTATTGTAAAGACATTTGAAAGCACTTCTAATAAATTTATTAAAAATATAAATGTTTCACTTTACTACAATAAGTTCTTTAATTATACTCAATTATATCAATTTTGACTAAAATGAGCCACAAAAATTTCAATTCTTATTACCAAAGTTTTCCCCTCCCTTTTTTAATAAGTAAACATTTGATTTAAAATTATTATAATACTATAGATTAATAAATGAAGAAAGTATAAACCAATTTAATCGTCTAAAATTTTATTAAAAAAATTACTTAAATTATTAGAAATTATTAATTAATAATGGGAACGATTGTTATAATGGGTTTTCTAGGATTTAAAAAAAAAAAAAAAAAAATTATTTAACTCCACCGACCTTGATTTTTATTTTTTTAATTTGACGTGATAAAGAGGGATATTTCCACTTCCACCGACCTCAATCAAAATAAAAAGACTCCCAATACCCAACGGAGTTCCCATTTTCAGTTTTCAATTTTCAAATCTCTCTCTCTCTCTCTCTCTGTGAGTCTGAATTTGAGTCGAAGAAGAAGAAGAAAGATTTCTCTCTCTCTCTGCGTGAAAGAGCAACAATCGGCTGACGTCTCCATCTTCCTTGATCGCTTGGAGTTCTCGCTCCAACTCAAGCACAAACGGAAACCCTAGAATTCAATCGAAGCCGAACAAGAATTTCTGATCTCCAAGTTGTCACAGCGAAAGAGGGATTTTTGTTTGTTTGTTTGTCAATTAGGGTTTCCTTTCTTTGAGAGATCCAAAGCCCTTTCCTTGAGAGATCCAAAGCCCCAAAGGTGCTTGTAAATTGCTTACTATTACTATTAATCAAACCCCAATTTTGTATTTCTTGAAGCATACCCACTTTTAGGGTTTTCATTATACCTCTATATCTCTTTGTAATTTTTCTATCAATTTGACTACTGATAATAGTTGTACCCTTTTTATATGTATCTGGCTTTTTAATTTTGTCTGTAATTCTTGAATATACGCCAAGCGAATTGTATTATATTGTTGTGGCCACAGGGTTTTTTCATGAAATTAATGAATGTTGATTGAATTTTTCTGCCGATTGTTAAATTTTTTTCGATATTCAGTATTTTTTTCTTCTTCTTATTTCTTGTTTGGGTAAATTTTAGTTACTATAATATTGTAAAGAGAGACATTCATAATGGCAATGCTCAAATTGAATCAACTGCCACAACCGCCGCCTAGGATTGGAATGTGGGAACCGATTTCGACTGCTCAGCCTGCTGAATTGGATATGAGTAGGACCCGGGAATTACAGAAGTTTATGGAGGACGCAGGGTTATACGAGAGTGGTGAAGAATCTCTGAAAAGGCAGGAGGTGCTGGGGAGGTTGGACCAAATTGTGAAAGCATGGGTCAAAAAGGTTACTGAGGCTAAGGGGTATAATGAGGAGGTGGTGGAAGAGGCCAATGCTGTTATCTTTACATTTGGGTCTTATCGGTTGGGTGTGAACGGCCCTGGTGCAGATATTGACACGCTGTGTGTTGGGCCGAGGCATGTTACTCGCGAGGAAGATTTCTTTGGTGAGCTTCAGAGGATGCTGGCTGAGTTGCCTGAAGTACAAGAGTTGCATCCTGTCCCTGATGCTTATGTTCCTGTCATGAGGTTTAAGTTCGATGGGGTTTCCATTGATCTTCTTTATGCAAAGTTGGGGTTGTGGGTTATTCCTGATGATTTGGATCTTTCTGTGCCAACTTTGCTGCAAGATTTGGATGAGAAGAGTGTGCGTAGTCTTAATGGGTCTAGAGTTACTGATAAGATCTTGCATATGGTTCCTAATGTCCAGAATTTTCAGATGACATTAAGATGCATAAAATATTGGGCTAAACAGTGTGGCGTTTATTCGAATGTTGCAGGGTTTCTGGGTGGTATAAATTGGGCGATTCTGGTTGCTCGGATATGCCAGTTGTACCCAACTGCACTGCCTAGTTTGTTGGTTTCTCGGTTTTTCAAGCTGTATAGCCAATGGCGGTGGCCTAATCCTGTTTTGCTATGTCCCATTGAAGGAGGATCTTTGGTGCTTCCGTCTTGGGATCCTAGAAGAAATTTCAGAGACAGGAACGATTTAATGCCCATAATCACACCGGTATATCCTTGCATCAACTCCAGTTACAATGTGTCTTCAAGTACACTGTGTATTATGCAGCAAGAATTTCAGAGGGGAAACAATATTTGTGAGGCAATGGATGCAAGTGTGACTGGCTGGAATACTCTTTTTGAGCGTTTTCTTTTCTTTGAAGCATATAAGAACTATCTGCAGATTGATATTACTGCTCGGAAGGATGTTGATTTAATGAATTGGCAAGGATGGGTTGAATCTCGGCTTCGTTTGCTGACTTCAAAGATTGAGAAAGATACAAGAGGGATGCTACAGTGCCACCCACATCCTGGTGAATGTTTGGACAAATCCAAACGATTCCATCGTTGTTATTTTATGGGCTTGCAGCGGAAACCAGGGGTTTGTGCTCAGGAAGGTGGACCGTTTGATATAAGGTTTACTGTTGAGGAATTTAAGAACATGGCGGGGATGTACACCTATAAAAAGCCTGGGATGTGGATTGGCGTATGTCACATAAAACGCAATAATATTCCGCTGTTTGTCTTTCCTGGTGGAGTTAGGCCTGCTCGTCCAAAGAGAGAAGCCAGGGAAAATGGTGCTGCTGCTGAAGTTAACGAAGCTGGTGATGGAAAGAAGAGAAAAATAGATGAATCTATCACATGCCATAAGTTGAGAAAATTTGATTCTGTGGCAGGGACTAAGAATATACCTTTGGCAGTGGAGGCTAAATTAGAGGATAGTTCAATCACTGCAAGATGTCCTATTGAGGATTGTTCACAAAGTTGTCTAGGAAATGAAGGGTCTTTCAAATTTAGCCCACCAGTGGGAGCTTCATCTTCTGTCAGTGGTTCATCAAGCTCTACCGCAGATGTGATCCTTGTTTCTGATATTGTTCCTGCTCCATCTGTGTGCCAGCAAGGTTCTTCTGAAGAACATGACAGATTTCAAGATGATGCACGATCAATGGGTGAAGTCCAAAAAAATTTTGGTGAAGGAACAAGGGTCGAGAGTGAAGGGGTACGGCAAGGAGTGGCTACAGGGAGAGATTGCTCTACTATCTTCAGGAATGATGCAGGGGTAGAGGAACTTGAGCCTACTGCACCATCCTCTAATGTAGTACCTGCTTCATACGGTGCCCAGAAGCCACTTATCAAGTTTAATTTTACTTCTCTGGTTAGAGCAAACAGCTAGAGCAATACACTAAAATTAACTTGTCTTGAAAGTTTTTTTCAAGGAATGAATTCTTTATAGAGTTTCAGACCTCATCCTTTTTTTTTTTCCCTCCATTGATGACATCTGCAAAGATGGGCTTTGTATTTTTTCTTATTTTTTGGAGGTGGCCTGGTTGCTATAGTAGAAGTTTGCAGTTTACAACACAGGCTTCTTTCCTTTACAGACCTCTTGTATTGAAATTAATTTTTAGTGAATGAATTCAGTTTTAGAGATTCTGACTCCTCTCTCTCTTTCTCTCTCTCTCTCTCTCAACATGTGCTGTTTCTTTCCCTCCCTTCGATATATACATTTGTTGAGGTGGAAGTTGTTGGTGATAATAATGGTGATTGTGTTTTGTAATAGATCTGCTTCAATTTGGCTATTGAGAGTATTAATAATTGAATTTGGACAATTGAAAGCTGGTTACTTATTGAATTCTCAATTCTGCGATTTCATTCTTGAGAAATGTTTTCATGAAGCTTCTTGAACGTTAATTCTGAATGTACACAGAATCAAATTGGTTTGCATGGCAATTAGGTGATCTGTGTACGTTTAGAAAAAATCTACTCTTGTGCATTTTTTGCCCAGTTGTCTTAACTTGGATTACTTATAGATATTTCCCCAATCTGCTTTACATAAATTGCATACCAAACACCAGAAAACATTCTCAAGCGCATTTTCAAGGTCGTTACCAAACACTGGAAAATAAGACAGTTTTCTAGAAAATGCTTTTTGGAAAATGAACCATTTTCCAGAAAATGTTAATACTGAAACAAACAGAGCGTAAGAAAATGAATTGAATGGTATGGAAAATTGAAAATTGAATACAAGTAAAGCATACTATTTTTTTCTGGAATTTCATAATCAATGGGAATTGGAAACTACTTTCAAATCCTGTTAGTCTGGTCCTTTATAGTTAACAAGATGTGGCGGTAGGTTATCTTCTATTTTCCTCCTTTTTCTGGCAAATGGGGAAAAACTATAGTGTCAGCCATGAGGGTGTTCAAGAACTAGTGTGAAGCCGCTTGTTGCGTGTGATAATTTTTTTAGGTGGTCTCATTAAAGTTATTTTTTGCAATTTGGACTAATTTAATAAATAATAATGTATTTTATAATCCATATTTTCATTTATTATAGGAATAATAACAAATATAATATAAATAATTTATGTCGTACCAAAATGAAAACAATACAATTTTTTTTTCAAGAATTCAAAAGGCATGTTATCAAAAATACTACAATCCAAGGAAAACTAGGTGCACAACCTTCCCATTTTTTTTCTCATTAGATTTCATTTGAACCATTTAGTTCTGTTGTGTCGTAATAGAGGCACGAAAGTCTTTTTAAATGCAATAAACTCAAAGTGGACTAATTCATTAATTGAATTCAAATGGGCCCTTTAAACTAAACGGTAGAGTCACGCTCTTTAAACTAAGAATAAAGGCATAAGTCATTGGTTAAAATTCGAGATAGGGCTTTTCTATTTTCCACGAAACTCCTGTCTTAGACTTCATTTTTCAGCAGAGAATATAGATATGAAAAAAAAAAGGTAACCCCTTGGCCTTAATTTTTTAGTAAAAGTTTAAAACTAATTTTTTCTGCACTACCATCCAAAACACCAAAAAATGTATCTAAAAAATTTAATAAAACTTAACAAAACTACAATTAAAAAAAAAAAAAAAAAGAAAGGGAAAAAAAACCCCACACCAAAGTCAAACTCATTCTCCCAAATAAATAGAACATGTTAGATGTGATGTGATCAAGCCAAATATCTAATGCATAATCAAATTCAAAATTTTCAATAAGGCTTTGAAATCACACAATAGAAATATGTGGTTGTTCCCGAGCGAAAATGCTGGTAGTAACTTTATACATGATGATTGTAACTCTTTTTTCCTTAACAATATATAAATAAATAAAAAATCAAGAGTACAATTCCAAAGGGAAAAAATTGAGAATTTTTTTTTTGAAAAAAGAAGATTTAAAAAAGAAAAGAAAAAGTATTGTGTAAATACTATCATAATCTAATCTAACATTTAATCCAACATTTGAATAATAAATAGATAAATAAATAATTTTAACCAAAATATTAAATTTGTTTTCTTAAAAATATTAGAGAATACACTAATAATATAAGGAAGAGGAAGAGCAATATAAAATATTCGTAAACACTTAAAACAATTACTCAAGCATCTTGAAACATCATATAACAAAGACGTAATAATTTGCTGCTAATTTGTTAAACAAAATATTTACAAATAGTGAAAGAAAATTGTAAAGACCTTCTTTTTCAACTGTACAAACTGTTCTTCATTATATTGTCCACACCATCCTATTGTTTTCCAAATAAACTAAAATTTGACAACAATACAAAATTTGACATATTATAATATGATTTTTTTCCCAAATCGAGTCAACAAAAACACAATTGATTAAGAGCATTTAGTATTGTAAATAAAATAATAATAAAAATACTTATATCAAGGAACACATGTGAATTTGTCAATAATAGGATAATAGAGGTACAAACTTGATCTAGTAGGAGATCTATAACACACTTGATTCAGACCCCTCTTGTGGGGCAATTGTTAGGTTTTATCTTTTCAACAATCAGTGATTAAGTAAGACTTGTAAATGCCTTTTTAAAGACCATTTTTAAAAAAATGATTTTTTATTCTTCATTAATTTTAATTTTCAGTTATAAACATAAATTAAAGTAGATGAAATGTAAATGCGAAATTATATGTAAAGTTAAAACTGCCTAAGATGAATTTGTAAAGTCAATATATTTATATATTTAATATTATAAAAAAATTAAAGGTAAAAAATGAATAAGAAATAGAATAATGATGTCACCAATAACGTGGCAGATGAGGTGACTCAATTGGAGTATAGTAACTGTAAGGACTGAAATTGTATTGGTCCCAAAACCGGATTGGGCTCAAACGCTAACGGCCCATACAATAAATTTGTAGAGCGTGGATAGAAGAACTAGATTTATCCCAAAAGAAAAACGATCATACTTAACGATTCAAGACGGTTTGACACAAATGAGATTAGCAAATTTATCCTCGAAACAAACTAAGTTATTTGTTTCATATGGTTTTCTTCAAGACAGAAGTTGTACAAGAGTTCCAATCTCCCCTCTCAGTGCATTCTTTTGGGTTATATATTGCAATCTTGGTACCATCCTTACCACACACGTGTAGGTTAGATTCGGGGGACTCCTTCCTGTCTCATCTAGCACCTCCTAGAACTATCAACCAGTAACTGTAAGGCTGCTTGATCACTGTTCAGGCATCATTTCCATATTAATGCGGCTAGAGAGTTGGTTGAAAGACATTTAATGCGGAGGTAGTAGTTTTTGAAGATATTTGTTTACCTTTCTTTTCTTATCCTTGGTCCAATGTCCCATCCTTAGTTGTGGTGTAACTCTGAAGTAAGTCTGTGATGATATGGCACTCAGATTTACCTCGGACACACGTTGTCGAGAAGGCTTTTGTCCTCAGACACTTATTGAACCCATCTCACATTGTCTCTACTTCTCTCTTAACTTTATTCTCCTCATAGCCTTATTTAGGCCTCTTCGGATGGTCTAATGTCCTCGGATAGGGTCATAGGCCCAGTTAATACTGCTTTTAACAATACTTCCTAATTAACTGGCCCCCACAGTAGCAATAAATGTTACACTTCATTTTTTAAATATATATAAATTTGGTTAAAAATAATCGAATACAAGTGATTTATGTAGAAGTAATTGTCCAATAATAAGTTACTTCAATAGAATATGTCAAAAATTTTCATGGTTTAGAAACTGGACTAGACTGATCGATTGAACTGTTTTAACTAGGAATCGGAAACAAAACTGGTCTGGTAAAAACCGATAGTTCAACTGTGAAAACTACATGTTCAATCGGTAAAAATTGAGAACTGGACCCATTTTCAGTTCTTTGAACGTTCAGTTTTTTAAAATCATAGAAATTGTGTTTTTAGACTTTTTGATATATACTATACACTGAATTTCTACTCTTATATGATGTAGAACAGACCGCCATGGCCTTCCCAGACTTTCACGCGTGCTTGAAATCATCATGCAAGGCAAAAATGTACTAATAGAAATCATGGGTTTCAGAGTTAGAATTGCATGAAATTTGGCAGGGTTAAGTGAAATGGCCTTCTGGTAATAATTATGGCTTTGCCATAAGGTACCCCTTAGAAATGGCAAATTCCTTCATTTAGGCTCGAAAATTGCAATTTTGCTGTTTATAGTAACTTTTGTTTACTTAATAACTTTTTTGCTCAAAATTTAGAATAAGGTCTTGCTTGTTTTGAGACGATCCTTAAGGTCAATAGTTTATGATTTTACATTTAACTCAAATTTGCCATTTTTGGTAAATTTCGGTATTTTGTTACCTAATCGCGTAATTAGTGTGAATTAGGGTTTTAGACGTATTTATATGTTTTGTAGCTGTCAGAGGCAGATCAGATTATTATCAATAAAATGACAGAGTTTTTCTCTAGTGGATTCCAGTTTATCTTCTTGTGGATTTAAGGAACCCCTCGTGGACTCAAGGTTTACAACCTAGGAACTAACAATTTAATTTATGTCCATCAAAGAGAGCATCATGTGTGCTTTCTTCAGATTTCTGCAACATCATTATGAGTGCCTAAAATCACGTACAATGTATCCTTAGATCCTAGTTGCCAACCACTAGATAATTACTCTTGTTTCAAGTGTTGGTTTTGTATTTTTCATTAAAGAGAGTCTATAAACACAAAAAAATTTCACATTCACTTATATGACAAATGGATAATAGTAAGTAAAAAAGTGATGTCAGTAGTAAATTTAAATAAGAACTAATAAAATCTTGCAAACTCAATTATTGCAAAAAATATTATGATTTTATTAGTGTATATAGCATTGCTCTTCAATAAAATAACATTAGTATACAACCATAATTTACTTAAAGAATAATTCTAACGACACATTTAATTACACGTTTAATTTCATAATTTACTGACTCATGCAACTTTGAGTGTTGGTCATTTTCTACTCAAATATACCTATTACTTTTCGTCGACCACACGTAATTACACAAGTGAAGCAAGTTATGGAAATTGGGCGTGCCCATGCATGTATCCCATTACTTAAAGAAAAAAAAAAAAAAAAAACTCAACATCCTAGAGGCTAGAATAGTTACTACGATGCCAGGCTGACACGTGTGAAAAATTGTCTAGTTACACGAAGCTAGGCCTTCTAGTTAGGAACCAACTGATCCCACATCGTCTAGTTACACGAAGCTATCTAAGTTTATAAGCAGGAGCGAGAGTACTAGGCTTGTCCCTTCGGGGACATCCGATAAAATTGGAACGATACAGAGAAGATTAGCATGGCCCCTGCGCAAGGATGACACGCATAAATCGAGAAATGGTCCAAATTTTTTTCTTTACCCAAAATTTCCCAAACCCATTTGTGAATTCTTCCATGGCTTCGTTCTTTTACACTTTCTCCATCTTCACATACGTTTTGGAGTCTTTCTCAACAGGTAAGCCCACACTTTTGGATCATTTTCGAGGGTTTCTTTTCTCTTCGCCTCTATTTGATATCAGTGCATATTGATATTTAGGGAAATTTTGAATCTTTGATAGTTTTGGTGGTTGACTTGGAATTATCATAATCATATCCCAGATTTTCATTGAATTACATTCGCTTCGTTAGAGCTTATTTTCACTGGTGTAATAAAGTTTGGTTGTTAGAATGCATAATATTCTCTAAATTTAAAAACATGGGTATTGTGTAATGCTGAATGGTTGCCAAGATTGTCTCAATTGCTGCTTTGCCTTCAGAAACTGAGTAATGTTTGGAGTTTATGCATTTCACTACCCCTGTGAGTTGTGACACAACATTCCTGGTGTGGAGATTGCATATGACTTGGCTCCCCATTTAGTAAATTTCACTTGCTGGAGTTTTTGAGAAATGCAAGTCCCACCTCAAATCCACTGTTCACTTACAGACAGGTAGCCTGCATTTGAAATGGCAAATTTTAGTTTTCAATGGCCAGCTAAGATTTTAAATGAATTTTTCAGCTTCCTAAACATCTGTTTGGTAAGTTGTTGTTTGATGGCATTTTCATACTTTAGGTAGTCAATGTGTCAGTCTAAGCTCCGCAGTCTGCACAAATCGAGAAATGGTCCAAATTTTTTTCTTTCCCTAATCCTTGGGTAAATTCTGCTTCACTGTCTTCTTCGTTCTTTTTGCACTTTCTGCTTCTTTACATGCGTTTTGGAGTCTTGCTCAACAGGTTAGCCGAGACTTCTGCTCATAATTCTTTTAGAGAGAGTTTGAATCTTTGATAGTCGTTATACTTCAATATTAAAGCTTTAAAATAGAAATTTTTTTTAGAACTGTTGAAGCTTATTAATATTTCACACCTTCTGGATTTGCTATAGTTTTGGTGGTTGACTTAGATATTACCACAATTATATTCCAGATTTTCGTTGAATTACATTTGCTGAGTTAGAGCTTCTCTTCACTGTTGTAATAAAGTTGGCTGTTAAATCTCATAAAATGATAAAATTCTTTAAATTTAGAACATTGGTAAAGCTGCAAATGTTAAACTACAAAAATTTTATCTAATTATTGTGTAATCATGACATGAGAGCAAAAATAAAACCCCAATTTGCATTTTTGGCCTAAGTACAGAAACAGAGGGAATGATGACATTATTGATCATTGGCCCGTAAAACACATGATCACTTCTCTGGCTTTCATTGAAATTTGAAATTAAGCAAACTGAAGGATGGAGTTACTCTGCCTTGAATGTCATAGAGTGACCATAGGCTAAGCCATTGCCATAGCTTGTCATTGTCCAATGCTGGATGGTTGTCATTGCTTGGGTCCACACTGTGAAATTTCCAAAATACAAAGCCATTAGTGCCCCCCCCACTAGGAACTCGAGAGTCCAGGGTATAGGTTAAACCCTTTGTGAGAATTGGGGTTGTTTAGGATGCCAAAGTGAGCACCCAAGATAGTCTCAACTGTTGCTTTGCCTTCAAAAACTTACTAATGTTTGGAGTTTATGCATTTCACTACCCCTGTGACAGAACATAGCAATATTTAGTATTAAGTGACCACCTAAGGTTAATATAAACTTTTATGTTATCTAAACATCCGTTTGGGATGTTCTAGTTGATGGTGTTTTCATAGGTAGTCAATGTCAATCTAAGCTCTTCACAATTCATTGGTGCCACTGGTGCTGCAGGTGGTTTTAGTGTGTGAGCTCCATTTGGGCATAGATATAAGTTTCATAGGTACAATCGAACTCTCTTGGCTAGAAGTTTCATATGTACAATTGCTTGTTCTTACTATCACGCTCTACTTTAGTCGGTTGTTTTTGTAGCTGAAGTGGTGCATTCATTTTAAGAAGCTACTGAAGAAATATTTTGACAAAGCTGAGGACATCAATTAGGCAAAATTTGTCAACAACTTGAAGATAAAAAAGGAAAAAGAAAAAAGAAAAAGAAGTTAATTTGGTCATAACTTGGAGTGGATTTGCTTGTAAATGTTCATTATGTTGATGATATTGATGAAGGTGTGATGTGCCATATTTCCTCAGATAATTTAAGATTATGATTTTCTTTTTGAATGAGGAAGAAAATATGATGATAGTTTTTTTTACATATATGAATGCAGAAAGAAAATATAAGATCCCTTGCCATCCTGTAGATAGAGCAACCTTTCCAGAGTTTTAGCGATTTGGCGAGGAATTTATCCACCGCAGGTTTGTTCAATACTGTGGAATTAGTCTCTCTTGATATGGTTCAAATTTCAGTTAAAATGAGCCCCTTCCATCCCAGCTCGTAAAGTAGTTGCACATTACCTTCCCCTGATGTCCTTAAAAGGAGAAAACCTCAGATTCTTAAGATGTTGAAGCATTTTCAGCAGTAAGATTATTGGAAATTTGGAACAATTTTCACCCCCTGGAGCAAGGTTGAACTTAATTATGTAAGGTTATGGTCCATGTAATTCCTGTTGGCTTTGTAAATCTGGTTGATTTTGCCACCATTTCCTACTTTGTGGCATTGCCATTTCTTAACAATGAAGTGTTGGAATCTACAGCTGTGTGCCAATGAGCACTGGTTATGGTTTTTATTTGTTCTGAAGCAAGAATGAAATGATGATTTTTGCAGCCATATTTGTGGGAGAAAATTCAAAGTCTGGATTATCAAATAGATAGTTGAAGAAAAATTGTGATTTTGTATTTAACTTCTCTTAATCCTAGATAGAATTCACTTGTGAAGTTGAAGGAAGATGTAGGTTAAAAATATTTGCTTATGGGTGGCTTTGCTATGAAAGAGGAATGGATACTAACGGGTGATCAATATAGTTGAGGAGATTAGGAGGTTGAGAAAGGATCAGAGTGGTTCGTTTCAACTTTCAAATGGGTTTGTAGGGGAAAGCCTCTTGAGTTGGGTATGTGGGCTCTGCGTATGGGGTTTGAGGGGTTTCTGAGCTCAATTGCTTAGCCTTTTGTTACGGTAGATGCTTTTAGGCAGGACTGTTCGTATCATTCTTTTGTAATTATCTTGGTTTATGTTCGGTAATTTTTTTTCTGTTTGGGGAAAAAAGAGGAAAAAAGAAATGGATATCGTAGATTAGAATGGAGGAAAAGCCTAAGTTTTGGGTTGCTCTAAGCCATTTGAAACGAATATTGTGCCTCCAATAATGATGTGAAATTCAATAATTTGGATCTCCTCCAAAACTAATTTTGAGGCATTACATATTTCCCTACGGTAATCACGAGCAATATGTATTCTTATTCATGGGAGATAGATAAATAGTGGAGAGGTGGAGGTGGGTTGGAATTACATATATGGGGGAATCACAAAAGAAGATATTATTATTGAATTATCACTTGATTGGTTGAATCTCATGTGAACTCTTAATCCTATATATTAACCAAAGAACTCTTAAATGGTCTAGGGACGACTTTTGCCACAATTTTGTTGATAGTGAAAAAAGAAAAAGGAAAGATAGGTCTATGTAATAACAATTGTCCACCACTCATGGCAAATCACTCTTAACTAATTGTGGAAAAAATGTGACAAATTTTGTGTCCCATTTATTTATATAAACATTGCTCCAAATAATAGTCATGATTTCCCAGGCTCCATCCGCCAATCTTAAGTGCTGGCTTTGTGTTTTCAATGAAATTGGAACAATACAGAGAAGATTAACATTGCCACTCCTCAAGGATGACACATTAAAAATATGATCACTGGATCTGCCATGTTATGAGTGATTTGGTTCTCATTGAGGCTAACCAAACTGATTGGAGTCACACTTGAGTCTGCCATGAATGTTATGGGTAGTTTTAGTGTGTGAACTCCATTTGGGAATCGATATAAGTTTACAGTTTAAAGTTCAAATCAACTCAATCGTCTATAGGCTAGAAGTTTGTTAGGTATGAGTGCTATTCCTGACTATCATGCTATAAGACCCTTTTTTTTTTTTTGGGGTGTGTGTGTGTGTGTGTGCCTGTTTGGATTAGTCATGCTTCAAGAATTGGCTTTATTCTGTTTTGGATAGGCCTTTTAAGGAGAAGTATGGAATGCCAACAGGCGCCTTCTAATCAATTGATTCTCTAGCCAGGGTGGTGCAAACATTTTAAGATGCTGGTGCAGAGTTATATTGACAAAGCCGAGGAAATCAATTAGGTAAATTTTGTTCAACAACTTTATAGAAAAATAGAAAAGGAACAACTGAATAGATAGACTAAACCAAAGTTCAGCCACACAATACTGTGTAGTTTGATTGAAATGTGGAAGTAGATTTTCTTGCCGAGGTTCATGATGCTGAATATACTCATGAAAAAAAGAGAGCCTCTCAATTTGCTTTGAAATGGAGAGAGTTCATTTTATGGGAATGATTTAGTAGTTAACAAATCTAAAGGTAAGTAATAGTGTCACATCATTTTGTAATCAGTAAATCAGTTTAGCATTCCTTATTTGGTGGAATGAAATTTTAAATTAAAAAAATGTTACGTCTATAACATTTTCACAATACCACTGCACACTTTTGGTGCGGTGGTCATTTCACAAGTATAAGTGCTTGTGGAGTGTAAGGGGCAAGGGTTGAGATTCAAGTCTCAAGGGGTGAGCTTCACACACATATACATTTATATTAGATTAGACTAGAATTTTTATCTTATATTAAAAAAAAAAAAAAAAATTCACAATAAATCTTAGATAGTAAGTTATTACTAGTTCTAATTTAAACATACTACTAAAATTAATTTTTTGTCTACCAATAACAACCTGCAATTTATGATTTGTTGTGAAAATATTGTGGATATAACATTTTTTTATAAATTATGTGGCACTCATGTACACTCATAGATTTACTAAATCAGAACCATGAAGCAAGGCAAATAAAGAGAATCCTGATATGCTGATGAAGGTGTGGTGTGCCTAATTTCCTTAGGTTACGATTTGATTTTCTTTTAAGAGGAAGAAAAAACTATGACAGTTGCTCACTTATAGGAATGCAGAATGATAAAAAATTATGACAGTTTCCAGTGTGATTCCTCCATGTGATGAATAACTGTTAACAGTCCAGATCAAATCCTACAGTCAATAAATATATCCATCCAACATACGCACACACATCATTGTGTAATTAGTCTCTCTAGCTATGAGGGGTTGGGACCTAAAGCTGTGTAGTGTGCCACTAAATGACCCACTGGGAATAGTTCTGGATTTATACATATAAACATTGCTTTAATGTAAAGGATTTGGTGCTTTGTTTATGTTAATTCTTTGTTTTTGGCAGTGGTTGTTGGTGTTTCTATACTCTCTTTTGTTTTACAGGAACACAGTAGCTTAGTTATGATGGCTGGTTGGTTTCTCCCACCACCGTGGTAGAACATAGCAAAAGATGTTCTTCCAGTTGCGTAGAAATCTTGAATGAGGAATTTATTTGGAGGGAAAGAATTTATCCTCACCTATCCATCAGGTCATGTGAATATGTGACCAAGTCCAAGTCTGAACGTACCATTTTTTTTTTTTTTTTTTTTCAGTCTTCCATTTGTATTTTTTTTTCCTTTTATATATATTGTTATACTGACACGACAAATTTCACAATATTTTCACAATTATTGAGGTGTCAATTTCTTATAAGTCAAAATAAAATATGAAATTGTGACTAACCACAACTGAAAATAAATGTTTTGTGAAAATGTTGTGACACTTGTTGGGTAAATGTGTAAAAATTACGGTACTTTTGGTTTGTTCAATATATATTGTTCATCGCTTTTTATTTTTTTATTTATTTTTTTTCCAGTCATCGATTTGTGCTCTTTTTTTCTATATATAAAAAGAGCAAATAGGCTCATGAATAGTGTTATGAAGTATGAACAATATTTTTGGTTTAGTGACTTGCCTTTTTCCTTCTTTTTTTTCCTTCAAGTTCACCAACTTGGTTTGAGCTTGTTTTTTTTTTTTTTTTAAAGGATCTTTATATGTTTACTTTTTACTTGTAATATAAGCTTACATTGTATACACACAAAAAGTAGCAAATACTATATACATTTGTAAAAAAAAAAATTGTACAAATTTTGCAAATGTGTACAACATTTACCAATTTTCATGTGTTTATAATATAAATTTACATTGTAAGTGCAATGTATATTTCTATATATATATATATTATAAAAAGAGTAAATGAGAAAAGTTATAGTAATTTCACTACAGTAGTTTTGGTTTGTTTAACTTTCACTGCTTTGCTGGCATTTATTTTATTTTATTTTATTTTTGTGAATGCATAAAATTGTAGTATATTTGCTATATTATTTTTGGTTTGTCTACAATAATTTTCACAACACTTTCATAACAAATCAAATATGGCCTTTATAACCTTCATTAATGGAGGATAATGGTTAGCTGACCGTTTTCCGGTTACCACATATTTAGAGCATGTATTGATTGTCGTCATTCATCATCTATTCAATATGGATGACTGTTACTTACATATCCGTCTTGCTAGCAGTACAAGGTTGTCTATTAAGGTGGATGACCTTATCAAAATTTTCGTACCCATCAGGAGGAATTTCCTCTAATCTATTAACTACATGGCAACTCAAGTGAATATATATGTGTACTTTTAGCTATATGTGTGAATGATTTTATAAATTGCCACATAATGTAATATGGGTGCCTCCTCCAAATAAGCCCAGGAAAACCAAACCAGTAAAAGACCTAGGAAGGATTTAACTTAGCTTTCCTCAAGGTAAACCGAATCCACTATGAAAGAATTGAAGTTTACATAATAGTGACTTAGACCACTAACATCCTATTGCTACATCGAGTAGGAAACTTACTACCACGACCATATGACAGCTCTAAGTCCACAAACTACTTCTTTCTTGGATTCCCAGCAAGCACAAGCACTCCAGCTTGTAAATCTTTGAGCTCTAGAATTTGCTACTGAATTGATTACCAAGCTCTCGATATCAATTTTGAGATTGGAAACCCTAAGTGTATGTGAAGGCAAACAACTCTAGATTTCACAAAAGTTTCACACACACAGCATAAAGAGCAACCTTAGAGAGTTTTTGGGTACAAAACCTTAGATCTACAAAAGAGGCACAAGATGCACTCTAATCTCTCTAAAAACTAATAAAAACGTCCTTAGGGTTTCCTTTATATATAGGAGTGTTTTACTTGAAACCCAATACGTTTAAGTAGAGTTTGGGTTGAATTGGAATTCTGCAGAAAAATAAATCTGCACGTGGTTCAATCGATCGAGTCTAATTTTCGATCGATCGAACCTTGCAGATTTAGTCTAGTAAATTCTGCAATCACTCAATTCCAATTTTACAAATAAACATACTTTGAACAAGCTTAAACCTAAACTCTATGTTTTGATCATGGTTTGCTAATATAATACAAATTGAAGTTTTAATACATTAGTTCTTAAAGTCTTAGAACCTAACACTTTTGAAAAACTGTCACTATTTGCCTTTAAAAATTGAAAGCACGCGCTTTTTGTGGGTAAGCTTCTCGTGAAGTTACTCGCAAAAATGCCACTGAAGCATATAAACTGTTTCGTGGGTAGCTGTTTCTCGCGAGATAGTCGCGAAAGTCTTTGTATGAATTTTAGTGTTTTCTTATTTTTGCCATCCTCATTTTCGTGGGAATAGCTAACTTGCGACTTACTTGCGAAAATGCCTCTAAAAGAGTTTTTCGATAAAAACAAGAAATTGACATTTTGAACAAAAACTCTAAACACACAAAAGTATAAAAACATTTTCAAAAACATATAAAATACTCAAAATCTTTTCGGGTTTGATCAACAAGCAATTGAGTATACACATCACATTTGAACACGTACAATTATACAAATGGAATAAGCATTCATTGAATATTAGACTAGTGTGTTGTGTGTGTGCATCAAGTACGAACTAGTCTATACTCTAGTATGAAGCTTCAATGATCAATTCAATCAAGTCATACACTTATAGTACAAAGTCAAGTGACCTATCTCACTTGAAGAAATGAACATATATGACCCCTCACCAATGTGATTACAATAGATTGAAAGCTTTTCATTTAGCTTCCATTTTTCACACTTTTGATCAAATACAACTTAGATTTTGAGAAGAATTGCCATAAACATTTTGATATAACTTTGACAAATATGAGCCTTTGGCTTTGGCACCATATATTTTAATACAAATCGCTTTCTCTTTTTCCTAGTCAAATATTAGTTAGTGCGATGGCTTTTTCAGCTTAATATCTTTTTTCAAGATAGACATTTGTAGAGCTCTTAAAAAAGATAAAAAAATGTATGATGAGATATATAGACACAAGTCTACTCATGTACCAAGATCAAGCAAGACTATTGACCAATCATTCATGACAAGCTTGAAGATCTATTTACAACAATCAAAATGTAAATTTCTAGATGTCGCTCACACTTATAAAATGTGCATACATAACAAGTTGCTCGTAAATGCACTATGCCATTAGTACGGAGATACTAGGCCAAACTCTCATGTGATATACATAACACAAGCGATCAAACTTTTTGAGATTTTTAACTTTTTATGGGTTTTTGAATTTTTTAACACACTCAAAAATAGAATAAGCAAAGTAAGATCAACAAAAACAACGAGCAAAATCATGAAAAAGAAACATGCTATAAACCAGAAGCAATGAAACAAGAAGATTGCATATGTCGTGATGCATGAAACTATAACCCTAATACGTTAGAAGTATTAATGCATGGGTATAGAATGATTATGCATGACTACCTTTCTTTACCCACACTGTATGAGTGTTTAGGGTGAGATCCTTAGATGAAGGGGTACGACTGACATAACTCTCAAACCTCGGGGTGAAGCTAGTAAGGCATAAATGTTCTTTAACATCTCCATAACATCTCCAATGAGTTGTCCCTCATTTTCTCCTTTAACTTGTGTTCCATTTGGCATTCTTCTTGCATTGTCTTGGCCATGCATAGAATTAGCCCTCTTAAGTGCATGAAACTTGAAGCAATTTGGCCTTGTGTGCCTTCGCACGCCACAATGATGACAAAAATGTTTCACTTAAGGTCCCCTTTGACTTTTGGGTAATGACTTCCCTTTATCCTTTGGTTTTGCACCAATGGTTCTATTTGCAACAACAGGGATCTCAATCTTAGGTTTCACCTCTTTGAGTTTCTTTACATTTTTGGCCGACACAAGCCTCACTTCCTTCTTGCGTTCATTGCTTGAGCTTTCTTCACCGGTATAGCCTAGACCGGTCTTGTCATGTGAAGATTTTTGAGAAGATAGCACGTTGTCAAGTTTCTTGGTGGAAATGCACTCTACTTTGACGTTTGCTTGAATAATTTCAAGTTAAAGAAACTTGATTTTTGAATAGGCTTCCACCAATTCTCCCTTAAGTCCTTCAACTTCACATTTTGTCTCCTTAATTTGCACAAGTGTGCACCTATACTCTTCTTCAATTTTATTCATCTTCTTAACAACATTGTTTGCAACCTTGGCATATTTTCCACAATCTTCTAGCAATGCATCATACACTTCTTGAAGGTTCTTCTCACCTTCATTGAGGCACACATCCTCATCTTCCTCATCTTCAACTTCCCCACCTTCGGAATGTACATCAAGCTCATCAGCCAAGTTGCTCAAATCATCCCTAGAGTCAACCATGGTAATTGCCATGAAAGTTGAATAGTTTCCCTAACTATCACACTCTCCTTCTGCATCAAAATTTGAGATTTTGGAATCGCTAAGGGTAGTGGCAAACACTTTACCCTTTCCTCTCAAATAGTTTGGACATTCTTTCTTGAGATGTCCATGACCGTTACATTCATAGCACACTATTCCTTGAGTGGATGGAGAATCCTTCTCGTCTTTCTTCTTGAACTCCTTCTTATCACCTTTTGAGGTTGAAAATTTTCCTTAGCCAAAAGACTTCCCACCGTTCATCATCTTGAGAAATTTCCAGAAGTTCTTTGCAAGAAATGCCACCTCCTTCTCCACCTCATCTTCTTCAGAGGAATCATTTGTTCTCTCATTTATAGTTTTGAGAGCAAGTGATTTATTGGACTTGTGAGGAGGCAGTCCGAGCTCATAGGTTTGGAGAGATCTAATGAGTTCTTGAATCTTTATCTCATCCAAATCTTTACTCCCCTTAATGGCTGTGACCTTAGCCTGGAAGCTTTCAGGTAAAGATCTCAAAATCTTCCTTACCATCTTAGCATCTTCAATCTTCTCCCCAAGATTGAGCTTGGTAGTCACTATCTCGTTGAGTCTTCCATAGAAGGAATCAAACGACTCATCGTCACTCATCTTTACTTCTTCAAATCGAGTAGTGAGCATTTGAAGCTTAGTGTCTTTGACCTTCTTGGTACCTTCGTAGGTCGTCTCAAGAATGATCCACGCCTCCTTGGCGGTATTCACATGCGAAATCCTATGGAACTCATCAATAGAAACAACATAGAAAATAGCGTTAATCGCTTTGCTATTGGCGTTTGCCAAAGCAAGCAGCCTTATCCCATTCGGATTTGGCGGTAGTGGGTCTAACATACCCATTCTCAACGGAATTCCATACCGTTTCATCAATAGCACAAAGAAAAGCACGAATACGTACTTTCCAAAAAGCATAATTACTCCCATCAAAGAATGTAGGAGCATTAAGAGATTGAGATCGATCCATCTCACTTGGGGTCTAGGATCACATTAGGATAATGAAATCCGATAAGTATAAAACACAAGAGCTTGTTTAAAATCCTAAATTAAAATTACGGCTAGATTGCTTTTACTCTAACTTAGACTAAGTGCGGAATAAGAATAAATGAGCGCAAACAACCGATAACACTACCCTAAGTCATATTCATCCATTATCAACAATATAAAGTAAAGTTTAAGAGTAGGGAAGAGAGATGCAAACATAAGATAACACCGAGACGTGTTATTGAAGAGGAAATCGAAGAACTTGGCAAAAAATCTTTCTGCCGCCCTCTAAGTGGTAATCGATCCACTAGAGAATAAAGTTGGATTACATGAATAACAAAAGACCCTCTAAGCTTAGTCTACCCAATGTACTTGAGCCCTCCAAGTTTCTGCTACCAACTGGCTTCTCAGAACCTTGTCTTCTCTAGCTTTCCCGAATCCTGCAATACACCAGATTGCATCTGCCAATGATTGGCTCCTTCCAATACTTCCCAGCAGCACGAAAAGCTCACTTGACATTCAGATTGGGTATGGTAAGTGTTTGGGCTATCAACATCTCAAGGATTTAGAGTATAACAATCTCTAACTCTCAAGTGTGTATTCTAGGGTTTTCTCTCTTAAAAGCACTCTTTACAATATGTGGGTAATGAGGGTATATATAGTGTGGGTAAAGAATTGGTAAAACAAACATGACAAATTAGCTAAACAGAATGTTTCGCGAGTATTTCGCAGGAAGCCCTTCCTCGTGAGAGACTTCGCAAAAACTCCAGGCTGCCATGACTCTTCACATTCCAGTCATGTGCTCTACACGTAGCTACTTTGCGGGTTAGCTTTTCACGAGCTTCTCGGAAAATTCACTTGTTCTTCGTTTTAAGCTTGAGTCTTCACACTCTCTCACACTTAGTCCTTACAATTAAAAACCCACATAAATACAAGGAAAAATTCGCATTCCAGTCACGTGCTCTACACGTGGCTACTTCGCGAGTTAGCCTCTCACGAGCTTTTCGCGAAATTCACTTGTTCTTCGTTTTAAGCTTGAGTTTTCACAGTCTCTCACACTTAGCCCTTACAATTAAAAACCCCACATAAATACAAGAAAAAAAAATGATTGAATAAAATTACAATCAAATTTGGTACGGAATTAAAGCCAACACAAAATAGTTGTAAATTACAACTATATAATACTTATATATAACTATTAGACACGAGCTAATGTTCACTTCGCGATATTAGTCTTGATTACTGTTGAAATTATTTACCAATCAACCAAATGATATAAAAAATATAAAAGATAAAAATTTGCTTAATTAGGGTCTATTTGGGATTCGTTTGTTTTGCTGAAACTAAATTTTTTTTGCTGAAAGTACTATAGATAAAGGTAAAAGTTAGTTGAAATAGTACAATGAGACCCATGAATAGTACAAAAAAGTGTAGTGGGGTCCATGAATAGTAGCAAAAATAAGCTAAATAGTAAAATAAGCTGGCAAAAAATAAGCTATCCAAACGGACACTTAGTACCCGTTTGGGTACAGCTGAAATAGACCTACGTCTGTATTTCAGCATTTTCCCTTTTTTTTTTTTTTTTTGAGAACATGCACTGGTGCGTTTCTGTCTTTTCCAGTGGGTCCCGTGCACTGTTCACGGGACCCACAAACCTCTTTTTTTACCAAAACTTTAATTAAAAATGGGTCTATTGGCACTAATCACACATTTAAAAATTATTTTGTTACAGTGTTTTTAGTTTTTAGCAAAATAAGCGATATCCAAACACACCCTTAGTATGCAAATATTTCTACACATATGCTATGTTAAGAATATAAAGTGAGAGAGAGAAAGACTGAATAGTCTGTATATTCTATGTAAATAATAATGTACAATAGAGAACCTTATATAGGTTAAGTATGAGTGCAGTACAAGTAATATGAGTAAACTACAAGTACATTGTAGTAGGCTAAGCCCAATGGGTTAATCTAGTCTAAGCTATACATTAACATCCCCCCTCAAACTCGAGGTGGCAAGGAGGAAGCCAACTGGAGTTTGGATATAAGATCTTAAAGATGACCATGCGGGTGACTCTTAGTGAAGATATTAGTAGGTTGGTCAACAAAGGAGATGGAGAACAACTTGAGATTGCCTTTCTTAAGATGTTGGCGAGTGATGTGGCAGTTAATCTTAATGTGCTTGGTGCGTTTATGGAAGACATCATTATGAGCATTGTAGATAGCACTACGATTGTTACAATAAAGAGGAGTGGCAGTGGGCTATGGAGCATCCATGTCAGCCAAGAGCCAGCAAAGCCAGACAAGCTCGCATGTGGTGTCGGCAAGGGCACGATACTTAGCCTCAGTACTGGAACGGGAAACAACATCCTGCTTCTTGCTACGCCATGAGACAAGAGAAGTACCCAACAGGAAATAGAAACCTGTGATAGAGCATTGATCAGTTGGATCACTTGCCTAGTCTGCATTTGAATAAGCATGAAGCTTGAGAGAAGACCGAGAGGAGTAGTGTGGACCATGATAAAGTGTGCCCTTGACATATCGGAGAATCCGAAGAACGGCAGCATAGTGGACAGAACGAGGGGTATCCATGAACTTACTAACCATACCCATAACATGTGAAATATCCGGACGAGTAACAGTGAGATAGATCAGACTACCATCCAACTGACGATAGCGAGTAGCATCGGAAATAGGTTCACCATCCAAGGGTGTGAGCTTTGCATTGTATTCCAAGGGAGTAGAAACAGTCTTGTTGTCGGTGATGCCGGCTTTAGAGAGAAGATCAGAAGCATATTTTGCTTGGGAAAGATAGTATCCATCAAAGGATGAGGTAACCTCAAGTCTAAGAAAGTAGCTGAGAGTGCCCAGATCTTTCATCTCAAAATGCTGACTAAGGAAGTGCTAAAGAGAGCGGATACCTGCAGAATCATTTCCAGTAATAATCATATCATCAACATAAAGAAGAATAAGAGTGATACCAGCAGAGGATCTTCAGACAAAGAGTGCAGTGTCATGAGGACTCGAAGTGAAACCCTACTGAGCAACAACTGAGCTAAACTTTTCAAACCAAGCTCGAGGAGCCTGCTTGAGGCCTTAAAGAGCATGGCGAAGGCGACAAACTTGACGGCCTAAGTGTGGATAGCTAGGGGGTGGTTGCATGTACACTTCTTCTTGGAGGTCACCATTGAGAAAAGCATTCTTCACATCCATTTGATAAAGAGGCCAACGGCGAACAGCAGTCACAGCAATGAGACATCTGTTGAATGATACAAGGCTCGCCTAGCTGCCAAGGGCTTTATTCAGGAGTATGGCATTGACTATGAGACATCTGTTGCTCGCATACCATGTCAAGAATATAAAGTGAGAGATAGAAAGACTGAATAATCTATATATTCTGTGTAAATAATAATGTACAATAGAGAGTTTTATATAGGCTAAGTATGAGTGTAGTACAAGTAATATGAGTAAACTACAAGTATAGTATACTAGGCTAAGCCCAATGGGCTAATCTAGTCTAAACTATACACTAACACGCTGAATAAAAATTTGTGCATAAAATCTGCAAATATATTATTTGGTAAAAGAAAAAAAAATTGTAAAAGTATTTCATGGTTTGCTTTTCTAACTGGCAAGATATGAGAGTGCTTAATAGTTAATACATATAACTTATGAAAAAAAAAAAAAATAGTAATACATATAAAATTTTGCATGGTCAATTAGAATGAAGGATTCATGAAGCTAAATTATGAATAAAATTATAAAAACCTTCAATTTAATCGGGATGAAATATATGTTATTAGTCATGAATTCCTTGCCTTGATCATGAGTAGGGGTGGCAAATGGGCAGGTTGGATCATAAATGGGTTGGGTGTGTAATTACCCATTTATCCAAAAACTTAAAATGACCAAAATACCCTCAAAACCTAAAAAAAGACCAAAATACCTTCAAAATCCAAAAAAATGACCAAAATACCATCAAAACCTAAAAATGACCAAAATACCCCTGAAACCCAAAAAATGACCAAAGTATCCCCAAAACCCAAAAAATGACCAAAATACTCCCAAAACTCAAAAAATGACCAAAATACCCCCGAAACCTAAAAATTATCAAAATACCCTTAAAACCCATAAAATTACCAAAATACCCCCGAAACCAAAAAATGACCAAAAATACCCCCGAAAGCCAAAAAATGGCCAAAATCCAAACCCAAAAAATGACCCCAAAACCTAAAAATTACCAAAATACCCTCAAACCCAAAAAATTACCAAAATACCCCCAAAACCTAAAATGACCAAAATACCCTAAAAATGACCAAAATACCCCAAAACCTCAAAAAAAAAAAAAAAAAAAAAAACCAAAATACCCCCGAAACTCAAAAAATACCCCCGAAACTCAAAAAATACCCAAACCCTTGAAACCCAAAAAAGGACCAAAATACCCTTGAAACCTAAAAATGACCAAAATACCACCGAAACTTAAAAAATTACCGAAATACCCCAAAACTTAAAAATTACCAAAATACTTCTAAACCCTAGAAATTTACCGAAATAACCCTAAAACTAAAAGATGACAGAAATGCCCTCGTAACCTAAAAAATGGCTAAAATACCCTTAGAATTTAAAAGATGATCAGAATAACCCCAAAACCTAAAAAATTACCGAAATTCCCTCGAAACCTAGAAAGTGAATGAAAGACTCTTAGAACCTTTAATTTGTCAAAAATATCCTCGAAACATCCAAAATACCCTGAAACTTCTATTTCGGTAATTTTAGATGTTTCAGGTGTATTTTGGTCATCTTACATGTTTAGGGGCATTTTGGTCATAATTTAGGTTTCAGGGATTTTATTGATCATTTTTTTAGGTTTTGGGGTTATTTTGGTCTTTTTTTTAGGTTTTTGGGGGTATTTCGATCATTTTTTAGGTTTCAGGGTATTGTGGTAATTTTTTTAGGTTTCAGGGGTATTTCAGTTATTTTTTAGGTTTTAGAGGTATTTCGGTCATTTTTTAGGCTTATGGAGTATTTAATTTGGTAATTTTTTAGGTTTAGGGAGTATTTTGGTAATTTTTTAGGTTTAGGGTGTATTTTGGTAATTGTTAAGTTTTGGGGGTATTTCGGTCATTTTTATTAGGTTTTTGGGGGTATTTTGGTCATTGTTTTAGGATTTGGGGTTATTTTAGTCATTTTTAGGTCTTGGGGTATTTTAATCATTTTACAGGTTTTAGATGTATTTTGGTCATTTTTTAGGTTTCGGGGGTATTTTTGGTAATTTTAAGGTTTCAGAGGTATTTTGGTCATTTTTAAGGTTTAGGGGGTATTTTGATCATTTTTTAGGTTTAGGAAGCATTTTGGTCATTTTTTGGGTTTTTGGGGTATTTTGGTAATTTTTGGGTTTTGGGGATATTTTGGACATTTTAGAGGTTTTGAGGGTATTTTTCTCATTTTGTGGGTTTTGGGGGTATTTTGGTCATTTTTTGGGTTTTGGAGGGTATTTTGGTCATTTTTTGGATTTTGAGGGTATTTTGGTCATTTTTAGATTTCAGGGGTATTTTGGTCATTTTTTGGGTTTTGGGGGTATTTTGGTCATTTGTTGGGTTTTGGGGGTATTTTGGTCATTTTAGAGATTTTGGAGGTATTTTGGTCATTTTGTGGTTTTGGGGGGGCATTTTGGTCATTTTTGGGTTTTTGGGGAATTTTGGTCATTTTTTGGGTTCCGAGGGTATTTTTGTCATTTTTTGGGTTTTGGAGGTATTTTGGTCATTTTTAGGTTTCAGGGGTATTTTGGTTATTTTTTGGGTTTTGGGGATATTTTGGACATTTGAGAGGTTTTGGGGGGTATTTTGCTCATTTTAGAGATTTTGGAGGTATTTTGGTCATTTTTTGGGTTTTGGTGGTATTTTGGTCATTTTTAGGTTTTAGGGGTATTTTGATAATATTTTGGGTTTCAGAGGTATTTTGGTCATTTTTTGGATTTTGGGGGTATTTTGGTAATTTTTAGGTTTCGGGGGGTATTTTGGTTATTTGTTGGGTTTTGGGGGTATTTTGGTCATTTTTTGGGTTTCAAGGGGTATTTTGGTCATTTTTTGGGTTTCAGGGGGTATTTTGGTCATTTTTTGGGTTTTGGGAGTATTTTGATAATTTTTAGGTTTTGGGGGGTATTTTGGTCATTTTTAGGTTTCGGGGGTATTTTGGTCATTTTCTTGGTTTTGGGGGTATTTTGGTCATTTTATTGGTTTTGGTAGTATTTTGGTCATTTTTTAAGTTTCAGGGGTATTTTAGTCATTTTCTAGAAATTTAGATTTTATGTTGTTTATTTTAATTTTAGATGGGTTTAGTGGGTATTAGTGGGTTTATTCATTTAGACCCATCTAATTAAATAATCAAATGGGTCTTTACCCATTTAACCCAAATATTCAAATGGGTTGGGTTAAGACTTATCTAAATAAGGTGGGTAATGAGTGGGTTCATGGATATGGATAAAAATTGCCACCCCTAATCATGAGTATAGCAGTAGGCATGAAACATGAAGGTAGAGAGATCAAGACTATCAAAAATTGGAAGATAGAAGATGCTATAGTGAACAGTGTGAGTCAAGCCTTACCATCACTTCCAAAGTCTCCGTCGCCAACGTTCACGTGGAAGTCCTTCTTGTGGTCAAGCATATGGATGAGCAGTTGCAATCTCCACAATGTGTATGAGGATTATAGATGTGTCGCATTAGGTAAGTGGCAAGGACATACATTTTATGATGAGAAATACGAGCTATAATTGTAAAGATGAACAGATATACCATACCGAATTACATGATTTTTTTACAGCTTATTTTAGTACACAACATTTTCTTTCATATAAGTTCTTCAAGCAATTTGATACTAAACTTAGCAATAAGCACTTCATTATTGAGTTTCAATATCTCCAACCATATAATTTTCTTGGTTCTTCAACTGCCATAGTGAAACCACATGTAAGGGCTTGGCTATTGGTTTCTTACGAGAAAGAAATTCTTGGGACACCCAATTCATTGTTGGCCGAGACTTTGGTTTGGTGCATAAGCATGCAAATGCTATAGTTGCAACAAAGAAAATATCCCGTGCAACTATTCGATTTGGAGGTGGCAAGCGTTGGTCTAATATTTCATTTAACATCATATTTCGAGAAGATGACGATGATGATGATAATGTAGTCAAGAGTTCTCCTGGATGTATTCCCATTAATATTTCTAATGCCACCACACCAAAACTATAGACATCACATTTTTCAGTAAACACCATAGTATACGCCAATTCTGCATAGGAAGAAAAAAGAGAAAAGAATGCTATTAAAAATGTAATATCTTCGTTCTTTATATTTTTTTATAAGTTTTCTTCATGGAAAGGTTGGTCAAAACTTGTCATTGCACAAAAATTACATGGTGGAAGTGATTGCTTGATACCGTGCATGATTCAGTTCTTTTAACAAAAAATAAGGTAACCAAACTAGCATGATTATTTGGAATGCCTCACATAGCTAACCTTTTAAAATAATATGTTGGAAAATAGGAGAGATATAAGATATAGTATGAAAAAACAATTCACCTGGAGCAATATAGCCATAAGTCCCAGCAACTAAAGTTTGATTGGAGGAGTTAGGATCAAGAAGTCTAGCTATACCAAAATCAGAGACAAATGCCTGCTCCAACTTAGAGTTCAATAAAATGTTATTGCTGCTTATATCTCGATGAACAATTATTGGGTTACAATCATGATGCATGTATGATATGGCATGTGCTATGTCTTTGATGATGTTCACCCTCTTTGTCCAATCCAATTCCACAGCTTCAACATCATTATTTAGCACACAAAATAAGCTTCCCCTTTCCATGTATTCATAGATCAAAACCATGCATCGCTTATGCAAACAGTAGCCATGAAGTTTCACAATGTTCCGATGTCGAATTTCTGTCATCATTTTAACCTCGTTCCTGAAACTCTTGTCAACAGTTGGGTCCTCAGCCTCTAAGTGATTAAGTTTTTTCAAGGCAACCACTTTGCCGCTAGGCAATTGTGCTTTGTAAACACTACCATAACCACCAGTTCCAATACAATATCTAATGTCAAAGTCCTCTGTGGCTTCAATGATGTCTTCAAATGCAATATTGCCATCATAATTCCATATTGAGAACAAGTTCCCATTTTTTGTTCCTTTTAACTCAGCGTGTTTTTTCATTGGAAGTACAAGATTCTTGACCCGACATTGAGAGTGGAGAAAATACCCAAAAAGCTGTAAAAGGGTAAAAAATGAAAAAGAAATAAAGAAAACAATGAGGGGAACCAAATTTTTTTTTTTTGAAGTTTGGGTGTTCATCTTTCTCCCTACCATCTTCCATGCGAGACACAATATTTTCAAGAGCAAGAGGTGGAGTCGAAGGGGAAATTAAAGATGGAGATGGGCATTGAGCAAAACCTTTGATGTCACTACACAAATCCTTGTTGCCGATAAATACTTCAAATCCATAATTTTTGAAAATAATTGGGACTCGACCCTCCAATGAATTATATGACAGGTTAAATTCACGCATCCTAATTAAAGAAATAGGAACATTGCCTGTGAGGTTATTGTAGCTGAGATCAATCTTAATTGGGGCATAAAGGTCCTTGACCCAAGAGGGAACACTTCCATTTAAATAGTTATGGCTTAAAGACAAGAATTTTATCAAAAAGCAACTAGCTAGTTCTGTGGGGATGGGACCACTGATCATATTCCAATTAAGGTTCAAAGTTTCCAACTTTGTTAAATGACCTATTGTCAAAGGGATTTGGCCAACAAGGTTGTTGTTATTGAGGTACAAATTTAACAGATTCTTTAGCAGTCCAATTTCTGACACTATAGAACCGTTAATTTCATTGAAGGACAAATTCAGATTGGAAAGATTGGTTAAAAGGCCAAGAGTTGAAGGGATCGGTCCGGTGAATTTGTTATGACTCAGATTTAATTCAAGAAGATTCTTGAAATTTCCGAATTCTTTGGGGATGGAACCAGTAATTCCATTGAAAGAAATGTCAAATTTCACTAATTTGGTGAGGTTTGCAAGTGAAAGAGGCAACTGACCTGTAAGATAATTGTGGGATAGATTAAGGTGGGTGAGCTTCGAAAGGGAACCTATCTCAAATGGGATGCACCCCAGAATTTGATTATTACTAAGGCTAAGACGGACTAAATTTGGAAAGGAAGAGAATTTAAATTTCCTAAACTTATCTCCAAGATAGATATTACCAGCTATGTCAATCTCTGTGATGCTTCCACCGAAGTTGCATTTAATTCCTGGCCAGTCGCAATGACTTGTGGTAAAGTTGGAAGAGCCACTCCACCACCCACTCTCCATCAGAGCTTGCACTTCTTGTTTTAGCGAGGAAGATTTAGATGTTGCCACAGAACCAGCTGCAATAACTATATTTGGGACATTCATGAAGATATAAAGAACTACTATCAGAATGGAAATAGAGACAGAGGGAGCCATGTTGAAGTTTTTGGTTGATGAATGTAAGGGAGAATGGTCGATATATTGTTATATTTATGATTCAACACACTTAATAACTTAGACACAGCTAGAAAGTGAGTTGTGAGTAAATGAATTTTCTTTTGACTTTATAATGATACACACGTGAATGTGGAAATGTTGCCTTGTTGAACCCGATTGAAACGCAGAAAAGTTCCTTGCAATCAAAACGATGGCTTTCACATTTTGGATGTCTTGGAAATTTCTTCATTACCATATTTCATGATTTTTCAAAAATTTGTCTTTGGTTGACTATATCTAGCGGACTTTCTATGAAGCTTGCACTTCCAAATTCCAAGTCAGGAGTCGTTACCATCCAAGTCAGGAGTCGTTACCAACAATCTTAATGTGAACACTTTATTAAAAGTTCCACATGAGGTCCACACGGTCCCTCGGCCTTTAAGTGCTCGTAGTCACGAATAAAAACAAATCCACTCTAAAAATGAATATTCCATCTTGCTTCTTCACTTCTCTTTCTTGACTTAACTTTCAAGTGTAAAATCTCAAGTGGTGCAAAACACTATTACTTGTTTAGACCCCCAATTTTAAACTAGTGGCTAAATTGGTTTTACTCTACTTAACTAAGTGCGTAATAAGAGTAAATAAAACGGTATAAACCGGAACTACTCTCTAGTGCATAAACATAAACAATAAACAGTAAATGTAAAGCACAAAGAGTAAGGAAAGAGAGATGCAAACACAAGATAACATCAAGATGTGTTATTGAAGAGGAAACTGAAGTACTCAGTGAAAAATCTCTCCGTGGCCCTCCAAGCCGAAATGATCCACTAGTGAATAAAGTTGGAGTACAATGATATCAAAAAGACCCTCCAAGCGTAATTTACCCACTGTACTTGAACCTTCTGAGTTCCTGCTCCCAACAGATTTCACCGAGTCTTATCTTCACTAGTTATTCGAATCCCGCAATTAGCTCCAAATTGCATTTGCCAATCAATGGCTTCTTCCAATACTTCCCACATGCACCAAAACTTCTCTTAACACTCAGATTGAGTGAGGTAAGTGTTTAGGCTAAGAACCTCTTAAAGATTTGTAATTGGAGAGATAGGAGTAGAGGAAAACTAAGAGGAATTATGTAGAAGATTGTGGGTTTACAATTTCTAACTCTCAAGTGTATTTCTAGGGTTTTCTTACTGAAAATCTCCATATAATTTCGTGGGTAATGTAGGCTTATATAGTGTGGGTAAAGAAGTGAGGAAAGCACATTTAAAAAACAGCCAAACAGAGAGTTTCGTGGGTCATTCGCAACTTGGTCCAGTCGCAAAATGTCTCCTGGCACTTAACTATTCAGCTTCTAGCATGTGCTTCTCATGTGGCATTTCGAGGGTTGTCCACTTGCGAGCCAGTCACGAGCTAGTCACGAACTTCACTGTTCATTACAAATCTTCACCAAACTCTCACACTCAACCCTTACATTAAATCCCACAAACATGCAGAGAAAAGATTGACAGAAATACAATCAAATTTGACACAGAATTAAAGCTAACAAAACATAGTTGAAAATCACAATTTTACAAAGTATATCTAGATAGGCAAATGGTTGGATTTGCTTGAGTCCATTTTAGCATGGGTTGATTCAAGTTAGCCTCCATTTTAGCATTTTTATTGAGAAATGCTATCTACACAATATTTTCACATTACTTTCACAATAAATCCTAAATGGTAGGTTGTTACTGGTTGTTATTGGTGGGCAAAAAAGAAAATTCAATTGTAGGTTTAAATTAAAATCTATAACAACTTACCACCTATGATTTGTTAAGAAAATGTTGTGGATGTAGCACTTCTCATAATTATTAGATATTACATGTTAAAGTTGGTTTCTACGATTTGTAACTCGTGATACTAATCAACAGTACTAGTAAATTAGAAAATTTGCTTCAAAGGGAACCAAGGCCAAAATAACAATTATTTAGCAAATAATATTAGTAAGGACAAAACTTATGTACAATATCTTAGGTGCTGTTTCTTAGGTTCCCATCTTAAGATTTATCCATGTGGCTACTTAATTAAAAAATACATTTCCATCTCATGAAAAAAAATCCACATGACAGAATTTTAAATGGAGAACCTAAAGAACAACACCTAAGTACTGTACCTAAGTTTTGCTCTAATAATAATAATAATAATAATAATAATAATAATAATAATAATAATAATCATATACTATATATAATAGCAGAAGCCTTTTCCTACAATTAAGGTGGTTGTGACATGTAGGAAAAATGCCCACTTAAAACTTTGACACGTTGACAGTAAAAAAGTTACAAAAGCGATCGTTATATCATTTTAGTATTGAATTACAGTGTCACTAATACACCGTCTATCTCAAACCCAAACACTACATTGGTTCAGTACCCTTTAATCTATACTATCGTTTCACTAAAGACAAGATATAAAAAGTTCAAAAACGGTTTGCAAACCCATACCTAGACGATCCTTTAAACAAAGAAGGCACGGAAGATGGAGAAAGCAAAAAACTAAGAAACCTATACGCCAATTGTGTCAAGATGTAAGACAATCCAAGCTTCTACCACCGTCAACAATACAGCACGTCCTCAAGTTTAGCCAGGTACCAATTTCGTATCGATCAGATTCCAGATCGCTTGGATCTACTTTTTTTATTTTTATTTTTATTTTTTGGTTGGATCTAGGGTTTATCATATGCTTTTTGGATGAATATATTGCTTTTGTTTATTGGTGGTGTTAGTACTCAACTTTGAATGTTCCGATTTCAATGTATTTCTTCCTCAATTGTTCACATTCTACATTTCGGAATCGAAATAATTGTGTTACTTGCTAATGGTGAAATAAGCCACATCACTTAGTTCTGGTAATTTTTTTTTTCTTAGATCTGGGTATGAAATATGACTTAGTTTTTGGATATGTTGGTTGGATTGGTTTATATTAAGGTATTTGAATTGCATTCAGTTTTGTTTTGATTTTTTTGCCAATAAACCTTTTCAATTATATTTTCTTTTCTTATTTCTTATTATAGATTACAGAAAATACAACAACGAAAGAAAATGGTTTTGGTTATTCACTGTAAAGAAACAGAATTTAAACATTTATATATGTAACTAATCTTGAAGATATTTTTGGGATCCTATTAGAATAGGATTGAACATTTTGCTGTTATATATTTTTTGTTTCCAATTTTATTTTAGGTTATTTGTTCTGTTATGGTTTGTGGAGATTTAGTTCTGATATAGTTTTTTTTTTTTTTTTTTTAATTTTTTTTTTTAAGTTCTGATATTGTTTGTTTTGTTATGGATATATTTTATGTATAGACGATTTCCTCTTTGTGGTGATGGAAGAATGAATGGGCCATTTTGGGGAAGGTTGATACCATAGATGTGGGTGAGGTTGTTTGATGGGTTTATTTATCCATTCTTTTATATGGTTACAGAGTTTTCTTATTTGTGCTTGCTTAGTGATTTAATTGCATAGTTACATTATTTAGACAATTTCTTCTACATGATTATCAATGTAACTAATCTCCTATTTTAAAAATTTTGATATTGATTTATTATAATCATTAATAATGGCATGCGTAGGGAAATATTGGTAATTGTTTCTCAAATTAGATGAATGATCGTCTACAATAGATATCTTGAAAACCACTAGGCTCATGTTGAAATTGATGTGAGTTTATCCTACAAATGTTTGAGTGAGTTGATGCAATTATAAACTCACAATTTCTATTGATGGCTATAGATATCAATAGGTTTCCAGTTATTATGACTTTATGATTATAAACTGAAAACAGTGACAAATTAGAAATTATTACTCATTGGCAAATTACCACTGACATTATATCACCAAATTATCAATCGCCTAATTTCCTAATATTAAGAGAATACCACTCTTTGTTCAATATGTTAACCCATCAGGCCATAAATTGTCTTATAATAATTTCTGTTCATTTATTAGCCAAGTTTGTTTATCATCATGAGTTAATAGCAGTATTTGTTAATTATAATTACTCATTATTCATCTAATGGCCACCCTTTGATTTGAAGATTGTGTGATAATACTTTTGAGATTACCTGCCTCCCTTTTTTGGGCTGTGTTATTCAGGTTATCAGTGTATGTTGTTTTGATTATTGATTGATTTTATAAAAAATTGTTATTGTTATTGATTGATGTTGTGATACCTATGTTGTTATGTTTATTAATTAATTTTATGATAAATGTTTTCACCTGCGAGTTGAAGTATTGTGTTCTAAATAACACAATC